>NC_134355.1:70818650-70931150 GCF_048569485.1 Anomaloglossus baeobatrachus | reverse complement strand
CATTCACACGTTTTATACTTACATATGGTAGTTCCAGCATATTCTACAATGCTTTCCAGTTTCATACACATCACTGTAATATCTATCAATCCTTATGTATCCATCTATTTCATCATATCCATATCAATTGATCTTGATCTTTTATCTATGCCTGGCATATATCTCATATTAATAAATCTATCAATCCAATATCTATCCATCTCATACATATGACTCTCATATCTGTTTATATCTTATTTAACAGTTTGTGAAATCTGTCTAGAATTAGTTAATTCAACTATAAAATATCTATCTCATTATCTGTTTCTCTATCCATTAATTAAATCTCTGTCTCTCTAGCTAATATCTATTCTATCTACCGGTATCTATCTAATCTACACAGCCATCTGTCTATCATCTATTATGTATGTAGTTCTCTAATATGTACCTCTCTATTATCTATTTCTATAATATCTATCTAGCTAATATTTATCTAACCATCCATCTGTATATCTGTTCAATTGTCTATCAATCTAATATCTGTCCATCCATCTGTTCTGTATACGTTCTCTCGAATATCTATCCCTCTATCGAATATCTAATCTATTGTATCTATCCCTCTGTCAAATATCTAATATCTATCGTATTTATCTATCCCTCCATCGACTATCTAATATCTATCTAATCTATTGTATCTATCCCTCTATTGAGTATCTATCGTATCTATCTATCCCTCTAGCGTATCTAATATCTATCCCTCTATGGCATCTATTTTATCTATCCCTCTGTCGAATATCTAATATCTATTGTATCTATCGTACCCATCCCTCCAATATCTTTCTAATCAATCATATCTATCCCTCTATTGAATATCTATCATATCTATCCCTCTATTGTATCAAATATCTATCGTATCTACCTATCGTATCTATCTGTCCCTCTATTGTATCTATTTTATCTATCCCTCTGTCGAATATCTAATCTCTATCGTATCTAATCTTTCCTTCCAATATCTAATCTATCGTATCTATCCCCCCAATATCTATCTAATCTATCATATCTATCACTCTATCTATTGAATATCTATCGTATCTATCCCTCTAGTGTATCTAATATCTATCGTATCTATCTATCTATCCCTTTAACGTATCTATTGTATCTATCCCTCTATCGAATATCTATCGATCTGTCTATCCCTCTATCAATCTATTGTATCTATCAAATCTATTGTATCTATCAAATCTATCTATCCATCCCTCTATCATCTATCTATATATCCATTTATCCATCAATCTATTGCATCATTTTACCTATCGTATCTATCATTTCTATTGTATCTATCCATCTATCCCTCTAATATCTATATCTATCGTTTGTATCTATCCAGCCATCTTTCTATATCTGTTTTAGCTCATATCTATTGTGGACTAACTGTATATGCATTTTGTGTGTGTATGTACGTATATAACTAGTAATTGTCTTTAGCGATTATAATTTAGACACAAAATCTACAACCAATTTTCTCAGAACAGAAGTTTAATAAAAACAATATTACGGTAAGAAATATTCTGATTTTATTGAAAATTGTATGAGACAGTAATAAATAAACAGTTGCACCAATGTGACGATGTATATTCCGACAGGACACAGTATATATCATACCGGTACAATGTGGTATGACAAATAGCTTTTTTTTAATTTTATTTTTTATGCAGAAATAAATAGCAACGGCATCATAAGCTAATAATGTATAGTTTCAGTCGTAGTTAAAAGCATGAAATAAATAGGTTTCTCCCACAAACGGTTAATTTTCTGACTGAGAAATGTAAACTGCAGCAGGTCTTGAAGCCAAACGTAATCTGGGCAGCTTGTGGGGAATCTATGACACACGGGTCAGTCATCCGGCAGAACGTAGAAGGTATTTGTACTTTGTTGTGGGGAATATTATGTAAAATAGCTGCTCGAAATAAACACCTGTAAATACAGCCTGGCGTGTATATACCAATCAAGTGAAAATGTAGGTAGCTTACATAGCAATAGAAAATGGCAGGACTAGGTGAGAACATTGATGGAGAAGACGCTGCCTCCAGTTTAGCTCCAATAAAACAATATTAGCAAGTCCTCCCCGACCGTCCATCATATTTTACTAGGCGACTGCTAATGGAAGAGAAGGCTATGACTAGTCCATGGGCCATAAAGCAGGAGCCGACCTCTGAATCCAGCTTCAGTGCCCATGACTGACCCCAGGACAGCTGGACAAAGAGCACTCGTTTAACCCCCTCAGTGCCAGAATGCTTTTACAGTCTTCATTAGCGCTGAAGTTGTGTTAAAATCAAACATTTCATAGCAAGAAACCCAAATGATCATATTAAAACCCGTGACACCGTCTCGGGCCTCTCCTTGCTGGGTTTCAGTATAGTCTTTATGTAGTGATTCCAGTCACTTAGTGAAACCATGCTGCGCAAGGGATTATGGGCCGGAGCAGAGTCTTTCCCAGATAGTGGTCGTCACTGGATTGTACATTTCTCTTCTTTCTTTGTCATTTTGCCTTTGTTTTGCTCTAGTGTCCTTTCTAAGTGTTCTTCCTCTTCTTCAGCCCTGTAAGAAAGAAATATATATATATTTTATATATATATATTATATATATATATATAAAATATGCTAAATATATTAAACCTCTAACAATATAGAGAATTCTTACTCATTTATTAGATTAGAATTTGCTCATTATTTTTTAGCTTAAAAAGATTAAGAAGGTGCAAAAGACGACAAAATACAGCCCAGAAACACAAGAACACACAGCCCAAAACTACAAAGCCTAAAACGTAAGAAAACACAGCCCAAAACTACACAGCCCTAAATGTAAGAAAACCAACAAAGACTACACAGCCCAAAACTTAAGAAAACACAACCCCAAATTTAAGAAAACCCAGCCCGCCCCTTAAAATACAAAGCCAAAAACACACACACACACACACACACACACACACACACACACACACACACACACACACACACACACACACACACACACACACACACACACACACACCAGCCTAAAGCAAAAGAAAACAGTCCCAAAAACACAAAGCCTAAAACACACACACAAAACAGCCTAAAACCAAACTAAATGCAACCCGAAACGTAAGAAAAAAGTGCCAAATAACCCAAACCACCCCATAGCGCCAAAAAAAGGACAGCACCAGCAAAACACAGCCCCAAAAATAACAGACCCCAAAAAAAACACAACTCCCAAAAAAAAGACAGTCTAAAACAAAAGAAAACGCAGCCCAAAACGTAAGAAAACAGTGCCAAAAAACAAGGTGCCAAAAAACCAACCTCAGCTCCCCAACAACTGCATAAAACAAAACAAAAAATAAAATACCCAGCCTAAAACACAAGAAAATGCAGCTAAAAAAAAGAAAAGAAAACAAAGCCTAAAACATATGAAAACCACAATACTGTTGGTAAAGTTTTTTTCTTGCTAGTTCACATTTTTTTAGGCTTTGTATTAAACTTTATTCCTACAATTGTTACATAACTAAAAGGTGATGGGATATGCTTTATACTTGATTTTCATACTACTGAGCACTAAATTTCTTCTTAGTTTTGATATAAAATATATTGAAATTTGTTCCATGAGAGAATAGCTCGGGCACCAGAGAATTAGAGGCTGCGGCACGTTCTCAGTCTGTCTCCATACAGCTGGATATATGAACCTGATATGTTCCTACACACCAACGCCTACAGCAATAACATACAAACTGCTATACTGACTTAATGACACTTTAGCTTGTTTTTTATTTTTCCCGGGGATCAAATTTTTAAAATCACACATGTAACGACTTAAGTTTTATGAAAAAAAACAAACCCAAAAACTAACTTCAAAATGTGCCCCTGTAATATTACTGGAGTCATGCTGACTTAACTATACTTCCTGAGCAGATTTACTTGCCTGTGCTATCACACATTACATACAATAGGGCTCATACTTACAAAAATAGCCTATATATTTTTTTTTGCAAAGACATTGCTTAATGTCACATGACTCTAAAGAACGAAAGAATAAGTTAGTGCTAAAAATAATAATAATAATAAAGAAAAGGTCTCCGCTTGTTTCCTTCAGGAACTTTTTATAGTTGTAATGCCAGCAGTAAGGTAGGATATTTCATAAGGATTCTGGACAGATTTGCGTCAACCTGAACTTACTCCTTTTCTTGGGCATCCAAGTCTCGGACCAAGGCATCGCGCTTATTAACCAGGATAACCAGTTCGTCAAGTAAAAGTTGCTCCCGTCTCTTCTGGGCTTCAGTCTTTTGCCAGTCTACAAAACACAGTATCGTACATTAGACACGGAGTCAACAAACAACATCTGTTAATTTCATTTTTGCTCTTATTACATAAGAGCTATTTAGTGTAAGCACAATAGTCGAGATCCATGTATACACCCAAGTACAGTATGTGCACTAGACCATGGACGATCGCTGCTCTACAAAAGTCATGGTTATTGCTCCTATTAGAGAATAAGAGGCTGAAAGTGGGCACTAGACACTCCTGATTACACCCAGGGTCGGGCTCAGTGCTGGCGGACCACTGGAGTAGTTCCTTATGAAAGTTTCTGGGTGGACTGGACAAATCCCTTTAATGTAGGATATGACTAACAGCTCGTATCTATATAGTGATATTCATCAGAGCATGGTCGCCTCATCGCTGTCTCTATCTATGGAGTCCCAGACGTTGAACGCCATCAAACTTTGGTAGGCCAGCAATACTAGCATCACAGAGAACCCTTCAATGGAGCTTTTCTGTCTTGGACAGGCCGGTGTCACGATCAGCTACTACAAATGATCAGACGATTGCACGTAGTGTCGTCCATATGCCTAATAATGAACCTATATTATAGTACAAAGCTTATGAGTGTGTTGTCCCTTTAAATCCATTTACGACAGATAGGATTTGTGTGTCCCCTTCCAACAGATAGAAAGAGGAGACTGCAAAAGTTCCTGTAAAAAAATGACAAGTCTCTCAAAAAATGAAAAAAAGTAATAGTCAGGTATGTTGGTCTCAAAGAATGTAGTGAGTGCTTTGTATCTCTGAAATAAGGTTTAATAAAAATAAAATGGAAGAGAAAAACAAACAAAACATGAGAAAAGGCAATGGACAACCAACAATGTTACAAGCCGCAGAAACCACTTTGGGGTCTGGAGAAGGCAGTAGGGTAAGTGCTGCACCTTTACTTCCCATTGGTGAAGAATAGTCATCTCTGAGCACACTGGCCGACTGCGACTGTTCTCCCTTCCAACTCCCCCATACATAGGAGCAGATGTGCGGTCGAGAACTCATTTGTTTTCAACATGGCGGAAGGAGAAAATGGCTTCTAGCAGCGGCTTATCCCCCCGAACACAAAAGACCTTTATGTCTGGTACAATTTTAAAACAGATCACAGAAAATCTGCCATATATTCTATGGTGAATATTATCCCATGACCAGTTTTTTTAATGATATATACAATATACCTTTATAGCAGCCAATGCTTAGTATTAGTGGAGCAGACCTCAGAACACACTAGAAGTTTTTTATTTTATTAAAATTCTGACACTTTTAGCCACCACTAGAGGGCGCTCCAGAGTTTACTGCATACAATTTGTGTATTAACCTCAATAACAGAACACTCTACAGTAGTCTCCTATCCCTCAAATATCAGCTCTGCACTGCGGCTACGTGGAGCTGCTGATTTGGAGCTTTGTGTAACCAAGAGCTGCAATGTTTCATAATCAAGATCATAAGAAATCTATACAAAAATCTTTATTACGAATCCTACTACTGACTCCGAAAAGAGTTTATACAGTTTCCTAAGACAATCTACAGGACCAGTACTTACCGACTGCTACGAGGCATCTAAGTAATGATGGAAGTACCTGGTGTGCGGAGAGGTCTCACCTTTAATATCTAGACCCCCATTCCATATACATTGGTCTAGTAATATACCATCTGAGCAATGTGCTGCAACCAGGTTTTTTTCACCATGATGGGTATTTATTAAATGCATTTTTTTTTATTTTTTATCAATTTTATTACTGTTATATTGGATTTTCCTTGCAGACCCAAAATATAAAAATAAGCACATTAGATTTAGCAAATAAACTTTCCCCATTGCGGTCATAAAATAAAGCAACCATCCGCTTCCGAGAGCCATCCTACCCGTGAACACGGCGCTGCGATTGTATCTCGTCCCTATAGACACGTTCCCCATTTATTAAAGGTCTGTTCAACTAACCGACACAGACAAGTAAACGGCATCATCATCCCTGATAAAGCAAAGCTCGCTCATGTAGAGACATTCTGCCGAACAGATCACTTCTGCTTCTCAATTTGTTGTTTTGGGAGAAAACGACAGAACAAAGGTATTAGATGATCCAGATAGGAGAGGCTGCAACAGGTTTTATGCTGCATTAGACGAATGTGCGGTGACCTCCGGGCTGAGGATAAAGTGAGATACTGTGTCATTATTCCTCTATCGCGCCCCGCTATACCGGCCATACTCTTATTTTAGGTTACAGGTCCTTTGGGTATACCGAATAATAATAATATAGCATGGCCCCACGCGGGGCTGGTGAGGCAGACCACTATCGTGCCGTACTTCTCCAAGGTAGGCAGGTAGCCCATTACTGAGCGCTCGTGTCACGCTGGCTATTCGGTAACAGTTTGAGGCATCTCACACTGTGATCCATATGCTTTGCAGTGACTTGAAAGAGAAATACTAATTGGCTCAGACATTAACGCAGAATTAAGCAAAATGTGGAATATTGTTCTATAATGGACTACTAACAATTACCCTATAGATCCCAAACGTTGTCTTAACCCCCCTCCACAATGTGAATGTACACCTTTAAAGCTCATTTTTAATTTCTTAATGTATTTTTATAGTATTTGGGACTCCATTGTTTTAGATAGAGGATTGATCCCACTGCACAGTAATGAAAATATGCCGTCCTGCAACAGCCACTAAAGGGGATACAAGGGCTTTCTGCATGTGGTTTTACTATGTGATCAGTCCTAATGCTATCATAGATCTGTTTCCTTGATCAGTGTACTTTCAAATGACTCATTCAATAAATTGCTTATGACATTTTTGCACATTAAGTCGGAAATCTGAGAAGGGAGTACCTGTACATAAAGTGCTGGCAGGAGGATTGTACAGCTGCTAAAGTGCATGTGAAGTTAAAGTGTACACAAATTAGAACAGCTTCTGGACATATTAGAAATGTGTGTGCACCAATAGCAACTTTCACTTTTCATGAAAGATCATGCGTTCGTCTAATTTTGAGTGGGGAAAAAAAAAAGGTTGACTGATAGACATTATGTGTACAATGGCGGAGGAAAGACAATGGAAATATATTTCCTAAATAATAGATACTGAACATACTGCTTTGTTGATGCACCCTTCGTGTTTACCCCAGCAACCACACTATAGTGCACAGGGCTGGTTTAAGGCAAAGTGGGGCCCTGGGCAAAGATAAAAGTGGAACCCCAAATAATAATAATATTAATTCACTTACAGTATATAGCGCTATTAATTCTACAGCACTTTACAAATATTGGCAGCACTCTCCCCATTGGGGCTCACAATCTAAATTCCTTATTAGGTCTCTGGAGTGAGGGAGGAACCTCATGCAAACACAAAGAGAACATACAAATGCTACGGTATTGCACCATCACACAACAATGTAGGATGCATGGACACCAGACGATTTCAGTCCATCAGATGAACAGATTGAAAGACAAAGTTTATATAAAACAATCTGTGTCTGGAAATATTTAAAAGCGTCACAGCCAGGATTTACCTACAGAGACACCGTCCTTGTTTCTTCGTTTTATATCCCAGTTATAAACCCTAGCCATATTGACTTCAGTGGTGGTGAACTGGTCCCATAAGTAGTTTGGCTCCGATTACACGGCTGATGAGCAATGATGGAACAGAACCGTAGAATGATTTTATTCCTCTACAGCATCATGGTACTTGTAGTGCCTGGTATGTTTAACATTGGGCGATTTGCTGCTGGTAACAATGATTTTAAGCTGGTATAAATGATCCAATTACTGACTAACGAGGGTTTTGCTCATTTGTCATGTGATTGCCGACAGGTTTACGAGAGGATAATTGGGAACGTGTATTCCTACAAATGCTCATCTGCGACGTGCTGGCATTTTTAAATATGATTCTGTGCCCAACCCTCCATGTTAATCAGGTGACCACTTTATACCACAGGCCGAAGCACTAGCGGATAGACAGAAAAGGGCCCTTGTGCAAGAACAATACATGGGCCCTTTGCAGTCCAAGAGCTCATCAAAACGTACAATTCCACCTGCTGTGGATGTAGAAATGGGCCCCCCTTACCTCTTGGGTCCCTGTATGTGATATGTGCACCCCTGGGGTGAAGGGGGAGGGTGGGTGATGAGGTGGAGGTTTGGTTAACAATAAAGTAACTTCAGTTAAGACTGAGTGGGCTGAAATGTCTAAGATGGTGAAAACTATACAGGATCATCCATGAAGATAGGGAAATTGACTAGACCTCAAATCAGCCTCTGCTACTCTCTTCGTAATGCATACATACACTACATGTTACACACACACACTTCATACAGTATGCTATACTCATAAGCTGGGTTTACACGCTGCAACATCGCAAAGGACATCGCTGTAACGTCACAGGTTTGGTGACGTAACAGCGATCTCCATAAGTCTCTGCTAAGTCTCTGGTGAGCGTTCAACCCGGCAAACCTGGCCAACAACTTACCAGCGATCCGGACCTGCAGAGCGACTTAGCTGGTTGTTGGGGACGTTGATAAGCAGCCTTTTGAAAGGGAAGTTGCTAACAAAGTCGCTGAAAAGGATTCACACACTGAAACTTCATGCTGCACAGCGGGAAACAAAGGACCTAGGAATGGTCCTGAACGACTTGTAGTGATCAGCAACTTCCAGCAACTTCACAGCAGGGGCCAGGTCGCTGATAGGATTCACACACTGCAACATCGCAAACAACATCGCTATTGCGTCACAAAACCGGTGACGTTACAGCGATGTCGTTTGAGATGTTGCAGTGTGTAAACCCAGCTATACTCTGTATGTTGTACACACTCTTATGTTACACAAATACACCCTCCTTCACGATGCGCGCACACACACACACACACACACACACACACACACACACACCTTACATACGCTCTTTGCTAAATACCCAGGATATGTTGGCTTCTAGAATTCATTAGGAACTGACGTGAGAGGGCCTTTTTAGAACAACTTGACTTTAATCTCAGCCTAGAAGACATACAAGGCTCTTTTCTTCTCTTCAGTTCCTCCAGATCCAGAAGGACCGTTGGTCATGTTACTATGATGTCACCTAAAGGTCCTTTCTACCCTTCTAAATTCAGACACTACACTGATAATTCAGGGCTGCGTTATCAGTGCATTTTTCAATTTGTAAAGGTAGGAGGCCCAGAAACTGAACAGAGGACCAAACCTGCATCTCTGAAGGGTCTTACAGGGTGTTATTTTCGGATAGTACCCTGGGCAATTTTCTAGTTTTCCAAACAGTGTAGAAACTAAAATTAGTCCGTCCTACACTGAGAAAAGAGGACCATTACAGAAGATCTAACAGGAGCTATATGATCTGTCCAGGTTGCCTTAAATGATGCCTAAAACAGAAAAAACAAAACTGAAGAAGGCATACATAATACATTTATCTGAATGAGTGTCTTCAATGTGGAGAGAGAAATAAACCACGGACAGATGTATCTGGCAGAATCTATTAAAACAATCAAAGCAAATGGTTTAGGTCTGTTGAAAACCAAATTGCTTGATCCTATGGATATGAAAAGCAATGAGGACACCTTCACAGCCCTTAGAAGGTCCATTAGTTCAATCAAAATTCAGAGGTTCAGTCAATAGTCAAATATAGGGCCAGTTTTATTTAATAATGTATATATACTTAGAGGAAGTTTCAATTATATCTATTAAGGCCCCAACACACTTTAGATAGTTATTGGCCAAACTCAAGGCAGCTGGTTTATCTCGCGAAGACAAAAGCAATGGCTAATGGAAATCAAATGGGCCGGATCCTTCTCTGTACCCGACATCAATCTTAGGGAAGTCAGATTTGCCCAACTTTTGGCTAATGTGTATGAAAATTCTTACTGGACCGTCAGCGTAGGCTATAAACGATCATAAGTATATATGAGGCCTCACCACAGCTTAGGCATATATCAGCATTTAGGGTGAACTACTTTATTACATATTGTAAATGAAATAGTCAGGGGTGCGTCTAAGGGTTTATTTCCACAGGTCTGCAATGTCGGCAAATGACAGAATATAAAGACCGCCATATAAATTAGACTAAAGTCGTCCGAACCTACCTATATTGGTGAGATCAGCAAAGGGTCTATGTTGGCCTCCCGACTCTTACGCAAAGGAGGCTTCCCAACTTTTCCCCAAAGTATCTGGTGCATTGGATGTAAATGGGTGACCCTTTTGTTCTTCCTGGAGTTAAGCCACTGGCAGAGGAATCTGGCAGCTGCTTTCCCATGGAGAACACAAGGGCGCTTGGCTGAGCTGTGTTCCTATCTATGAGAAAGTTGAGAGATATCGCTATAGCTGAATGATTATTTGGACAAACAGCAATTTAAATGCCTACGGAGCCCTTTATGTTCACACATTTTTATATATATATATATATTTCTTTTTTTTTTCTTATTTACAATGGCTTGTCTAAGTAAAAGATATAAACAAAATTTGGTGAGAGAATCTTTAAATATCTTCTTTTAATGAAAGAATGCTTACAACAATTCTCTAAATTTTGAAAAAAATCTAAATGTTAGCAAAAATAATAAGATAATAAAAAAAATATCAAAGAATATGAGAAGTATGCATTGTGAATTTACCTTATATTTAAGACTCATTATGTCTTGGACTCTTTTGCCTGGTGTCTAGTGTCTTTTCGTTTTTACAGCCTCTAAGGATTATCTATCTTTTATGGCAGCAAAACCAGGAAATTGACAACTATTTGTTTTAACCCCTTTCAAACCCAAACACCCTGCAGCAAAGAAATTAAAAACTCCCTTGAGCAGAGGTAGGGTTAAATTGTCCAGTCCTTCCCCTGTCAAGTGCCCTTTTGCACAGCTAGTCTGCAGGAGCTTGTAACTGTCCATCATCCACCAGGCCACTCCGCCCCTCTCATTAGGAAGGTAAATAATGGCAAGAAGTAGAATTAGGTGATGAGGGAGATAGCAGAACAAATAAGGACCATGAGGAGAAACAGGACACCAGCTTAAAAAATCCATAGCCACCGACTCCAGCGGTGTCTTTGCTCCCCCATGCACCTTCCAAAAAAGCAGAGTAAAGAGTGTGTGCAATCCTTTTGGATTAGTCTCTTCTCTCTCCATTGCCCTGGGCAATCATGTTAAAACTCACATGGCTGGTGCTTATTCAGATAAACCTAACAATGCACACCAGCGGTTACCATGTGAATCTTCACAAACCACACAAGAATGTGCTGGTTCAAATCCCCATGACCCTCCTCCAAAGGCAAATTTATTCAAGACAGCACACTGCTCTGCGGCTCTCCGAGAGCGAGCGCTGCTAGTGGGAATTCCACCTTGTATCTACACTTTACAAATTAGATGCAGCATCAGGTCAGATAAAAAAAAAATGACAGTACAAGGACTTCGGAAATGTCTGATAAAAAAAAAAAGTTTGTTTTTTTTGTTTGCAAATTTAAAGGATTTAAAATGCATAATATTACTAGTGGACTGGACCAAGCTTTCACCAACCTCTATGAGTTTACGAGACTGGACCAAAGACTTGGATCTTTAGATATTAACTTTCACACCTCAACAATATTGTCCTGTTTTAAGTCGCAGCTAAACTTTCCTTCACTTGAGGCAAAGTTTGGGCTCTCCACCCTATCCACATATCCGGCCTAAGGCTGCGGAGATTACTGATGCCCTGATGGCAATCAGTACCCGAGGGTACAAGGCTCACCAGCTATGTGGAACAACCTGACGAGGACTCCATTCCCAATATCCTTAAATAGGTTGTGCTAAGATATCAATAGTTGTCAGAAATAATGGAATTCCTGGTAAGAAGCTGCTAAGTTCACATCATTGTACAGGCTAATAGGAATGCCTTTTTTTTGTGACATCAGATAGGACTAACACCCCTCCCCCAGCCACATTTTGATAGGTCGTAGAAGAATGTGAAGCATGTCTGCCCTATTTCTTCATGTCAAAACTATTTTCTGTAGTTAGTGAAGTATTTAGAGCACTTTCACTAGACGCTGTTGTAGAGCGTAATTGGCTATTGTATTACTGAGTCATCGAATTAAGTGAGGTGGTCTGTCCTCACATTACCAAAAATTCAGTCAGCAACCTCTTTAATGTGTTGTACAAGTCTTTAAAGCTTTAAATGTACATGTCCCATTCATATCTAACACATTCTTGGTTATATACATGTGTTATTTGCAGCCTACCTGTGTCACTGCTTACCATCTGTAGCCATTAGATTCTTGGTTATATTCATGTATTATTGGCGGCCTACCTATATCACTCCTTACCATCCATAGCCATTAAATTATTGGTTATATACAAGTGTTATTGGCAGCCTACCTGTTTCACTCCTTTCCATCTGTAGTCATTACATTATTGATTATATACATGTGTTATTGGCAGTCTACCTGTGTCACTTGTTACCATCAGTAGCCATTCGATTCTTTATTATATACATGTGTTATTTGCAGACTACATGTGTCACTCCTTACCATCTGTAGCCATTACATTATCGGTGATATACAAGTATTAGTGGCCTACCAGTTTCACTCCTTACCATCTCCAGCCATTAGATTCTTGGATATATACATGTGTTATTGGTGGCCTGTCGGTCACTCCTTACTATCCATAGCCATTAGATTTTTGGTTATGTACATGTGTTACTTGAGGCCTACCTGTGTTACTCCTTACCATCCATAGCCACTAGAACCTTGGCTATATACATGTGTTATTGGCAGCCTACCTGTGTCCATTTTTACTATTCCATGTAATTGTATTATTTATGTACATTTGTTACTGGCAGCCTACCTATATCCCTCCTTCCAATCGATAGCCATAAGACTCTTGGTTATGTATGTGTTACTGCTAGCCTACCTACATTATGTCACTCCTTACCATCCATAGACACTAGAACCTTGGCTATATACATGTGTTATTGGCAGCCTACCTGTGTCAATCCTTACTATTCCATGTAATTGTATTATTTGTTATGTACATTTGTTACTAGCAGCCTACCTATATCCCTCTTTTCCAATCCATAGCCATAAGACTCTTTGACATTATGTCACTCCTTACCATCCGTAGCTGCTAGAGCCTTGCCTATATACTGTACATGTGTTACTGGCCTACCTGTTTCACTCCTTAATTCTGTGTATTATATTATCTATTTTTTTTTATCTATTATTGATTCTGTTTAACTAAAATTATTGCCTGCTAAAGGCTATAGCATATATGTATAAATCACATAAAACAAGAATCCTGGAGGGCATTGTCTAACAACACTCAAGGCAATACTGTTCAATAGGGCACATGGGTGTCATGGGATGCAAGGGTCTGTATAAGCGAAACAGGTGAAGACTCCTCAAGCTCAGTCAATATCATGTTTGGTCACTCATTTTACCATATTTTCTTACCTTTGCAGTACCTGCCATTATTACAAAAAGTAGATGCATTCCAGGGATAAAGCCTTTAAGAGTCAATCCAGATCTTTCCCTTTGGATCAGATAAATTATAACCTTGTGTACAGTAATCATTGTGAAGATCACTAAATATATAATACATTTTTGGGCTGTTTCTACAATGTAGGCGTCTACTGGGCAGTTTTTAAAAAATAGGTGGTCAACAGTAGAGCCCCTTTAAAGGGTTATTAGGTGATGATGTTATTAAGACCTCTGGGTGTCTGACCACTGGGACCACCACCAATCTTGAGAACAAACGGCGAGTGAAGCACAGGCAGCGGGGAGTGCAGCACCAGGGAGCGAAGGACCGGGCAGCGGGGAGCGCAGAACCAGGGAGCGAAGGACCGGGCAGCGGGGAGCGCAGAACCAGGGAGAGAAGCATCGGGCAGTGGAGAGCTCAGCACCAGGGAGCGAATGACTGGGCAGTGGGGAGCTCAGCGTTGTCTGCTGGACCCTAAAAAGCGGTCTGGGGGCTGAGTAAAAGGCTGAAATGGATGTATGATTGTTGAAAACAATCATGAATCCATTTCAGCCTTTTACTCAGACCCCAGACCGCTTTGTAGGGTCCAGACGACAATTACTCACATTTCCCATTGAGTTACATTGGACTCGCTACTCCTAAGGAGTAATTACAAGGATTCTAACGGAGTAACGAGTAGCCCGAATACCGTACTGCTCGGCGAGTACCGAGTAGTAACAAGTATACTCACTCATCCCTAATGAGAACCTTAAAAGGCTACATTAAGGCTTTTATTTGTTTATTTTTTTAAGTCCCTGGCAGAGAACATGAAGAAACTATCATCAGAAACAACCTATGATATAAATCAGATTTTACACACATAGTAGTTTTAAAACTTTTTTTGTCAATGTTTGATATCACAACCTTTATTAAATAAAGAAATAATTAGAAATGTTCCATTGTTTTGAAATTTTCAAACTGAGCACTGCGGCTTTTTTAGCCTCATAGCTCTGTTCTTTTAGGAAGAGTTTACAGCAGTTTATCATCAATGGGAGCGCTACAGTGACAGGTACACCTCTATACACGGCTGATAACACAGGATCACAATAGGGGAAGTCACCGCTTACCAGGCTCCCCTTCCTTCACAATGACCTATGCACACACTCATTAGACGTTTGGGCACCCCTATTAATGTTAACCTTTTTTCTTTATAACAATTTGGGTTTTTGCAACAGCTATTTCAGTTTCACATATCTAATAACTGATGGACTGAGTAATATTTCTGGATTGAAATGAGGTTTATTGTACTAACAGAAAATGTGCAATCCACATTTAAACAAAATTTGAGCGGTGCAAAAGTATGGGCACCCTTATCAATTTCTTGATTTGCACACTCCTAACTACTTTTTACTGACTTACTAAAGCACTAAATTGGTTTTGTAACCTCATTGAGCTTTGAACTTCATAGGCAGGTGTATCCAATCATGAGAAAAGGTATTTAAGGTGGCCACTTGCAAGTTGTTCTCCTATTTGAAGCTCCTATGAAGAGTGGCATGATGGGCTCCTCAAAACAACTCTCAAATGATCTGAAAACAAAGATTATTCAACATAGCTGTTCAGGGGAAGGATACAAAAAGTTGTCTCAGAGATTTAAACTGTCAGTTTCCACTGTGAGGAACATAGTAAGGAAATGGAAGAACACAGGTAGAGTTCTTGTTAAGCCCAGAAGTGGCAGGCCAAGAAAAATATCAGAAAGGCAGAGAAGAATGGTGAGAACAGTCAAGGACAATCCACAGACCACCTCCAAAGACCTGCAGCTTCATCTTGCTGCAGATGGTGTCAATGTGCATCGGTCAACAATACAGCGCACTTTGCACAAGGAGAAGCTGTATGGGAGAGTGATGCGAAAGAAGCCGTTTCTGCAAGCACGCCACAAACAGAGTCGCCTGAGGTATGCAAAAGCACATTTGGTCAAGCCAGTCACATTTTGGAAGAAGGTCCTGTGGACTGATGAAACAAAGATTGAGTTGTTTGGTCATACAAAAAGGCGTTATGCATGGAAGCAAAAAACAACAGCATTCCAAGAAAAGCACTTGCTACCCACAGTAAAATTTGGTGGAGGTTCCATCATGCTTTGGGGCTGTGTGGCCAATGCCGGCACCAGGAATCTTGTTAAAGTTGAGGGTCGCATGGATTCAACTCAGTATCAGCAGATTCTTGACAATAATGTGCAAGAATCAGTGACGAAGTTGAAGTTACGCAGGGGATGGATATTTCAGCAAGACAATGATCCAAAACACCGCTCCAAATCTACTCAGGCATTCATGCAGAGGAACAATTACAATGTTCTGGAATGGCCATCCCAGTCCCCAGACCTGAATATCATTGAACATCTGTGGGATGATTTGAAGCGTGCTGTCCATGCTCGGCGACCATCAAACTTAACTGAACTGGAATTGTTTTGCAAACAGGAATGGTCAAATATACCTTCATCCAGGATCCAGGAACTCATTAAAAGCTACAGGAAGCGACTAGAGGCTGTTATTTTTGCAAAAGGAGAATCTACAAAATATTAATGTAACTTTTATGTTGAGGTGCCCATACTTTTGCACTGGTCAAATTTTGTTTAAATGCGGATTGCACATTTTCTGTTAGTACAATAAACCTCATTTCAATCCAGAAATATTACTCAGTCCATCAGTTATTAGATATATGAAACTGAAATAGCTGCTACAAAAACCCAAATTGTTAGAAAGAAAAAAGGTTAACATTAATAGGGGTGCCCAAACTTTTTCATATGACTGTATATTATATATATCTATATATCTATATATATATATATCTATATATATCTATATATCTATATATATATATATATATATATATATATATCTCTATATCTATCTATATCTATCTATCTATCTATGATTTTTTCTTTCCGAGATGGGTGAATAGTAACTATTCGTGTTCGGATACTGCTTACCAAGTACTATTCCAGTATTCATCACGGCAAGATAAATCCTCAGGTTCCCCATTGACTTGCGTTAGGTATGATGTTCGTGAGGAATGCCTAAACAGTTCTTTGGGATTCATTACGAATAACCCAAACACAAATCATTACTATTCGTTCATCACTAATATACAGTGGGTACGGGAAGTATTCAGACCCCTTTAAATTTTTGACTCTTTATTTCACTGCAGCCATTAGGTAAATTCAAAAAAGTTCATTTTTTTCTCATTAATAATGTACACTCTGCACCCCATCTTGACAGAAAAAAACAGAAATAGACATTTTTGCAAATTTATTAAACAAGAAAAACTGAAATACCACATGGTCAAGTATTCAGACCCTTTGCTCAGACACTCATAATTAAGTCACATGCTGTCCATTTCCTGGTGATCCTCCTTGAGATGGTTCTACTCCTTCTTTAGAGTTCAGCTGTGTGTTAATTAAACTGATAGGACTTGATTTGGAAAGGCACACACCTGTCTATATAAGACCTCACAGCTCACAGTGCATGTCAGACCAAATGAGAATCATGAGGTCAAAAGGAACTGCCCAAGGAGCTCAGACAGAATTGTGGCAAGCCACAGATCTGGCCAAGGTTACAAAAGAATTTCTGCAGTACTCAAGGTTCCTACGGTAAGAGCACAGTGGCCTCCACAATCCTTAAATGGAAGAAGTTTGGGACCACCAGAACTCCTCCTAGACTTGGCCGTCCAGCCAAACTGAGCATTTGTGGGAGATGAGCCTTGGTGACAGAGGTAAAGAAGAATACCAAGATCACTGTGGCTGAGCTCCAGAGATGCAGTAGGGATATGGGAGAAAGTTCCATAAAGTCAACTATCAAATCAGTCCTCCACCAGTCGGGCCTTTATGGCCGAGAGGCTCATTGGAAGCTTCTAGTCAGTGCAAGACATATGAAACCTTACATAGAGTTTGCAAAAAAACACATGAAGGACTCCCAGACTATGAGAAATAATATTCTCTGGTCTGATGTGATGAAGATAGAACTTTTTGGTGATAATTCTAAGCAGTATGTGTGGAGGGAACCAGGCACTTATCACCTGCCCAATACAATCCCAACAGTGAATCATGGGTGTGGCAGCATCATGCTATGGGGGTGTTTTTCAGCTGCAGGGACGGGATGACTGGTTGCAATTGAAGGAAAGATGAATGTGGCTTCTACTCAATACTGAGCAATGGGTCTGAATACTTATGACCATGTGATTTCATTTTTTTCTTGTTTAATAAATTTGCAAAAATCTCTACATTTCTGTTTTTTTTCTGTCAAGATGGGGTGCAGAGTGTACATTAATGAGAGAAAAAAATGAACCTTTGAATTTACCAAATGTCTGCAATGAAAAAGTGAAAATTTTAAAGGGGTCTGAATCCTTTCCGTACACACTGTATATATATATTTATATTTCTTTAATAACGATGGCGATGTGGGAAATGAAAATTGGCTAATATGTTTTAATAATACATAGAATACCTGAAAGGTCACTTCTATATGATAGATTGTCTTTAATTAGATTTATTCAGCAGCTTTGAAAGAAACCGAAAATTACAAAGAAGCTAATTTTTATCAGAATATGACAAATCATATTTACTGATGATTTTATAGATTTATAGGAAAGGTCTCGAGTCTCCTATACACACGACAGCAGTCAGATAAATCCGCTTACTATAGCCGGACTGGAGACCTTCATACTCTTCCCTGATAGATGATGCTGAGGCCGCCATGCTTAATTTTTACACCCAACCTTTTTGGTTTCCTTTGGGAGATAAGTCGTCGTCAGAGAAGTCAGACAACGGCTTTAAGCCAATCGTCCCAATGAAAACATATACATGATCAAGTGAGCGGAGATCTCGTGTGTCTGCCAAAGCAACGCTTAGCCAAAAGGTTGAAGGGTACCTTCGTGGAATAATGGCTGTGCGGCAGTACACTGTGTGTTATACCTTTACATTTGTGTGGGCATACAGGGCCGCTGTCAGGGCATTACAACCCTGACTGGTCTATGGGGCACGGTGAAGAAGGGAGCCTGGGGTAATTAGCCCTCAGTCCAGTAGACCACTGTGCAACCAGCTCTGTCCTCACCTATTGTACCATCACCCATTCCCTGTAGACTGTAAGCCCTCGCGGGCAGGGTCCTCTCTCCTCCTGTACCAGTCTGTTATGTACTGTTAATGATTGTTGTACGTATACCCTTTCACTTGTAAAGCGCCATGGAATAAATGGCGCTATAATAATAAATAATAATAATAATAATAATTACTTAGCTTTAATAAGCCCGAGGCCAGCCGGGCCCCCCTCTTCACCGGGCCCCAGTTACAGGTGAAGAAGGAAGTCCGGGCTAATTACTTAGCTTTAATAAGCCCCAGGCCAGCCAGGCCCCCCTCTTCACCGGGCCCCAGTTACAGCCGTAGCAGAGGGGCAATGTCGATCGGCTACTATATATGGCTAATTTACATGTGAAGGGGCGGAGCATGCAAATAAGCCATGTGCTGGACTAGAGGCAGTGTCAATGGGGCAGAGCAGGGTGTGGGGGGAGCGCCGACCCCAGCCCCTGCTTTAGCTGGATGCCTGTTGGAGGGTGCACCTGGTGACCAGAAGCAAGCAGAGGGGCCCAGAGACGCTGCCAGCCTGGGCCCCTCCGCTTTCATTCTTTTACTCACCGGGCCCCAGGGGCAGTATATATCTTAATTCAGTATATTGAAGTAAAAGGTCTATGTGAGAAAGTGAATGGTTAGCTACAAGTCATCTAAAGTCCGTTCAGTGGCATGACTCACGGGCCACGCTATAATGATATGAATATCAAGCCTTGGGACTCTTTGGGATACCAGATCCACATCTCAATATCTTCCTTGTTATAATATGTTATAAAAATACAAAATACATTGCTGATGCCTAATCTCTCCTCCCGAGTACTCCGATTTCCAGTGCCATTTCTCCTGTACAACATTTTAACATTCAGCTTTTTGACAGCAGTAACTCGGAGAAATGTGTGATTTTATCTGACCCAAATAATATGCTTGACGGCAAGTCATGCAGAGGGAGCACAGGCGGAGAATGATTGATTTAAAAGAACCTTGGGATTCTTCAGACGATACCTTCAGAGTTCTGATCTAGCAATTCATACAAAAGTATTTAGTGATTTACTAAAGTATTTAGTAAAAGTGTAGCCAGATGCCGTAATAAAGAAAATCAGCCAAAAAGGACGTGGCGATAGAGATCGGTGACATCTTCCGTGAAGAAGCCTGCGGCAGGTTGTTAGTCAGGAATAACCTCAGATAATAGTAGCCAGACCAGCCGTTCCGCAACCCCTTGTTTACTGCCTGTGTGCAAAGCTCTAGGAGCGTATTATTAATGGTCAAAAAGACATTTTCAATAGTGAGAAGGGCCCAGATATCTGATGAGAAGTCAGTCTTGGGATTTCAACAATATTGCAGTCTTCAGAGAGCATGAAAATATTTTATTTTTAACAGGTGAAGCTTTTAGGCAGTAAAGAAAACATCCAGTAGTGCAATCTAATGGCATAAAGGCAAAAAAAATAAATAAATAATGTAAACAAGGATCTGTAGAGCTGTTCTACATAAAGTCGATCCCTAGGTTTACTAGAGTGACGTTTTCTTAGTCACAGATTTGATGTTTGTCTTCCTGTTCCCAGGTAAATTGTCCATCAGTTGATGCCCAACACTCAAATAACATTTTCTCTGCCCAAAGAGAGAGTAAATGGACGCTGGTTCTTGGTCTGTTCTTCCATTGTATGTCCATAAAACTTAGCCATCAAACCACTTGGCACAACCCATTCATATTGGAAACCAACAACCGTTCTGGCATTGTTGAAAAACTATAATGTTGGTAGAATAGTTTTGTAGAAATATGGCCGCCATCACACCTTGCAGAAAGGTTGGCAACCCAGTTAATTCTGCAAATATAATCATAAACAGATCTTGGTATAACCATAATGTTTTACCAGTCTGGACCCCAGGAAAACTGTGTGACAGCCCCCCGTAACACCAGAGGCGGCTTATGTGAATCCCTTAGGAGAGAGTAGGAAAGAGGCAGAAAAGTCTAGACTGTTCCCATCCTTTTTGCTACTTAGACAACTAATCAGTGGCTGGAGACGTGGCCCATGTGTTATGGTAAACCCGGATTCAGATGGTAATAATTTCCTGTATGGACACAATGCATGGACTGTCTGCGGTTTTACAGACCTGAACCTCAAGCCTTACAGGCAGGTAGTGATGGGTGATCCCGATCTGTAAAGATCTGGGATCGTACTGATCACAATCTTTCCTGGGAAGCTCGTGTTACAGATTGGGTCCAGAGGCTGTATAAAAAAAAAGCAAAAAAAAGCATATTATTAAAAAACATTATGATCATACTTACAGGTCCCGTGACGCATTCTGCAGACTCTGTCTCCCGGCCACTTCTGCTTCTGCGTCCGTCCGATAATTGCTGTGCCGAAACGCAAGTGCAATCATACCCTCACTGTCCGCCTGCTTCTCGCTCTGTACAGAGCGATGTAGCAGATCTGACAATGCTCTCTCTGCTTCTCACTGCGATTAGACTTTGTCTGCTTTGATGAAGCAGAGTTGACATTGCTGTACCTGTGGATTACGTCGGACTAAGAATTGTGTTTATAATAAAGATTGAGTCTAAATGTTTTTTTTTGTTTTATTTCTAATAAAAACATTTTTTCGCTGTGTTTTATTTTTACTGTTTACTAGAAATTCATGGTGGCCATGTCTAATTTGGCGTGACACTATGAATTTCGGGCTTAGTAACATCTGAGAATACAAAGCTGGTATTAACTCCTCTATTACCCAGCGTGCCACCGCCACCAGGGCCGCTGGACGAGCCGGGTAAAATGCCTGGAAATGGCGCTAAGAAACAATGCGCCATTTCCAGGGGTGGCTGCGGAGACTCCCAGCCCCCAGCTGCCTGGTTCTACCTGACTAGCGATCAAAATATGGCGGGAGCCTAGACTTTTTATTTTAATAAATAAAAAAAAAATAATTAATGGGCTTCCCCGTATTTTTATCGCCAGCCAAGGTAAAGCCAGGCAGATGGGGGTGGCAGCCTGTAGCTGTACGCTTTATCTGTGCAGTGTAGACAGTGTAGACCAACTCACTCCTGTGAATCACCTGGAACCTCAGCTGACCTGGTTATCTCCGTTGTGCCGGATCAGGGTGTAGGAGTCCATCCATACAAATGTGAACAACGGCAGAGCAATGTCCAGCAATAACGTGAGCAATCCAGGATGCTGTTAAAAATTTCTTTTACTTTATTCGTAAATCCATTAAAAGGCAATGGTCCAAGCAGTTCAAAACCGCATTAACGCACGAAAGTAGTGCAGATGGGAGTACACGTAAAACCCGCCTTCTTCATGGTCCAGAATCTCAGATATTCTAATATTCTAATATTTTAATGACCACAGGGGAGTAATAACATGGAATTCGAGCCAACTAGTCTGGGGAAACGCGGCCTAATTAGCATAGGGAAAGCAACATTCATATGAGTAAGGCCGGAGTCATACTTGCTATTGAAAAATTGGTCCGATTCTCATACAAGAAAGTAGGATGATTTTTTTCTCACTTTTCATCAGTGTGCTGTCAGTGTGCTATCCGTTTTTTTCCTCAGCAGCTGCTACTCATTTACAGTCATGTACAGGAGCATTTAGGCCTAAGCCACACGGCGAGAAAATCGGTGCGAGTGGAGTGCGATAAAACATCGCATTCCACTCGGACCAATGTTAGCCTATGTGTCAGTACACATGAGCGATTATTTTCTCAGCCCTAATCGGACTGAGAAAACAATCGCAGAATGCTGCAATTGTAAGGAGAGACTCTTTTCTCTCGCACCCATTCAAGTGAATGGGGCGAGAGAAAAATTGCACTGCACTCGCGGTACACCAGTGTACCGTGCGTGCAGAGCGAGAATTGCAATAGCCGGCTACGGAGGAGAGAGGGAGAGAAATCCCTCCCTCCCCTCCTCCGTGCCAGCCCGCCCCTCTGCAGAGCCAGACCGCCCCCCGCAGCTGAGGTCCGCACGCACAGTCGGACCTCAGTCGCAAGGATACTAGCATGACACTCTGCTCCTGCTGTGCTGCCAGCGCGAGCAGAGTGTCATGCGAGCATCGCAGAAGTGCCCCGTGTGGCCCTGGCCTTACAGTGTTCTCTGCTACATGATAGAAATGTATTGAGAAATATGGATGTCACTAGGATGGTCCGTGTGCCATCCGTTTTTTTTCTCGCACCCATAGACTTGCATTGGAGAGTCTCGCACGAGAAACTCTTGAAATCGCAGCATGCTGCGATTTTTTCCTCAGTCCGATGTGGGCTGAGCAAAAAATAGCAGATCAGAGCTGCCTCATTGATTAACATTGGTCCGAGTGCAATACGAGAATTTCTCGCATTGCACTCATGCGAGTTAATCACAAGTATGATTCCAGCCTAAATAGCATTATTCAGGGCTGGTTAGGGAGGGAATTTTGGCATACAGGGATGAATGCTACTGGGTTGGAGGGCATAGGGGACCTGACAGGTTCCATTTAACAAGAAGACATCGCAAGAGCTTTTATATTTTGTGTTTAATAATGATTTTTTTGGATCTTAAGGATTTTTAATTACTAGTGATATCTGGATTTTCGGGGGAAATGCTCTGAGGGTATAATGTACATAAGTAAACACTTATCTCTCTTTTGTGCTACATTCAGCATAACATATAATAATGGTGCTGCAATAGAATTTCAGCAGCAAAATGACTAAAGATATTATAATTTTTGAAAGATTATCTGGAGTTTCTTGTTCTGAATCTTTAGCGCAGCCAATACAAATCAGTCCCGCAGTTTGATGAAAATTAACACTAGTTTTGTAAAGCGCACATCAGGGGATTGCAGTCAAGTCTTATCTTCAGTTCCAGTCAACTAGCAATCCTGAAAGAGTTTGCATCATCATCAGAGCAGGCGATTCTGCTGGTGAACCTAATCAATCCGCGGAATACTGTGGCTGTGCTGTGTAACAAAGCTAAAATAGATTTACAAATGGGGTTTTAGGGGATAAGCTCCTCCACAGGATTACATATTGATTTTAAAAATAAAAAAGCTTATCATATAAGCCAAAACTGAAGAAAAAAAAAAATTCAACCTATGCAAAAGAAAAAAAAAAGTACTCACTTCAAAACGTATGCCAAGAGTGCATCACAATGAACAAAGTGCTGGAGATATAGTTATTGAACAAAAAGAGCGGCGTGTCAAGGCCCAACCACAGCGAGGGATGTAATGAACTTACTGGAGAATGATATAGCCATAGGATGCAGTACATGGCCGCTCTCATTATGGGATGTCACCGCGGCAGGCAGGTCCCGGATGGGCTGAGAATTTGATGTGTTTACAAGGCTATGCTGCAAAGACATATCTTCTCCAATGGGAAAAAGAATTAAGTTGCCGAGGATTTTGCTTTACCAAAAGGGTACGATTTCCCTGGTGGAGCAAAGTCTATAACTTTACAAATTAAGAATTATACCATTATCTCTATTACGTTAGTGTGGGTAAAATTCTTCAGGGCAGGTCTTCTTCACTACTCAATATCTAATACTGCATTCCTCCCCAAATAAGACAGGGTCTTAAATTATTTTTGGTTCGAAAGATGTGCTAGGGCTTTATATTCAGGGGATGTCTTATATTTTCCCCATGAACAACAATCCACATTTATCCTTGAGGGAAAAAAAATGACCATTCTTTTGGGGGTATCTTCTCTCTTTTGGGGGTGTCTGCTTTCTTCGATGAAGAGTTCTGATGTATTCTGTAACATTTTCAGCTGTTTGGACATTTCCATATGGAACCGCAACTATGGCTTATTTTTGGAGTAGGGCTTATATTTTCGTTTAATATTTCTTAATTATTTCAAAAGTTTTCATATAAACAGAAGATAAGAAATGTATAAGGATCTTTCATGTTACCCAATGTTACAGCATCTGAAGATTATAAAATAACCTATGTCTTTAAGTCTCGTAAAACGTATGGTACTATGAAATGTATCGCAAATCATGTGGAAGGTAAAATCTGTATAACATCCTATAGAACATCTTAATTTTAACATGTAATAATCTTCTATCTTTAAATTTATTCCGTGTAAAGTGTTAAAGGCAACTTCCTTCTGTATAGTCTGGTTCAATAGGTATGAAAACATGACCCTATGTATATCAATTAGGTGAGAAAGAGATATAGAGAGAGGGAGAGAAAGATAGGTAGAGAAAAAGGGAAGGAGGGGAAGACATGGGGAAATGGGGGGGGGAGGAGAAGGTCTGTATTGTGATGCCGCGCCACTCCTGTGTCCGGGAGCCCATCCCGGCTTCTTGAATATTTATTGTGATAGAGCGCCTGTGAGTAACCAGGTTTGGAATTGCTGTGTTTCTCTATACTGAAGCCACGGATACCAAACGGAGAAACACAAGGAGTCTTTCCCTTCGTCAAACGCTCTCAACTCCTCCAGACGCCGCAGGCCATCCATAGCCTCTACCCAGTCTGCTCTCCTCAATGTACAGGGGGATCTCCAATGCCTCGGTATGATTTGCCTCATTGAAATCATAAAGTACGAGAGCAAGCCTTTCTTTGCCTTGGAGACTGCCCCTGTATACATTGATAAGAGGGCCACTTCCGGTGAGGGTGTCACTTCCGTGTGATGTAAATCGTTATTGAGAGCAAAGACATCTTTCCAAAGACCCTGTATCCCTGGGCAGGTCCACCAGATATGTAGCATTGTGCCCACTGAGGTCTGGCACCTCCAACAGGCGTCCGATACCTCTGGGAACATTTTATGTAGTCTGGCGGGTGTCCTATACCACCGTGAGAGGATTTTATAATTGAGTTCCTGCATTCTACAAGAAATGGTGGATGTATGTGTTAGGTTAAATGACTTACACCATTGTGCCTTGGGAAAAGTCTGGCACAATTCTGTTTGCCAATGTCTAACGTAGTCAGGCAAGTCGTCTCCTCCACCCCCCTCGGGCACTGCTATGTTGTAGATTATTGAAACTATGTGAGGGGGTGTTTCTCTAAGGAAGCATAGTTTTTCAAATGGAGTCAGATCCTTCTGTATCTCAGATCCCGGAGCCAGAGAATCTATGAAACTACGTAGTTGTAGATATTGGAACCAGTAACCTGGTTCCCGTGGCCGGTCTCCAAGCAGGTATATCAGTGTTTTGCATCCCTGTTGGGTAATTACGTCTTTAACTCGTGGAATCCTTCCCATTGGCGTTGAAATCAGTCTGGGATGAGGTTCGTGAAACCAGCATTGAAACGCGAAGTTGCCCACCAGAGGCGTCATAGGACCCGGTTCTCCTGTCAATCTATATCGTCTATTGGCTGTCCTCCACGCTGTAGCCAGGGACAAGAGGATCGGGGAAACTCCCAGGGTCCCAAGGTTAGTTCTAGATGACAACCAGAAGATTCCGTGTGCCATATTCGGGCATAGGTCACATTCAATCTCCACCCACAATTTTCTGTCTTTACTGTGCAGGAGATCCAATATGCAACCACCCACCGCTGCTGCGTGATAAGCTTTAAGATCCGGGAGCCCCGCCCCTCCGTCCCAGCGAGATTTAGTCAGCATTCAGTATTTCAGTCGGGGTTTGGTGCCACGCCATATAAAATTGCTGATCATCTTCTTTAACTTGAGGAAGACATTTTCTCCTAGGTTCAGTGGGATAGTTTGAAACAGGTATAGTATTTTAGGTGGGACATCCATTTTAATTGTATTGACCCTGCCGAACCAGAGGGCTTATATTTTAAGCATAGTCCAAAAAGCCCCCCAAAAAATCCTACTAGGGCTTATTTTTGGGGAAACAAGCACTAGAAACACATTCAAAGAACAGCAAGACTGTTGAAGGCCCTGTGCGCACACTGCGTTTTTTGCGGATTCTTTCTGCAGCAAAAAGAAGCAGCATGTCCCTTCTTTCCACAGGTACCTGCGGTTTTGCAATTGATAATAGTTAAAAACCGCAGGGACAAAACCGCGGAAAATCCACACTAAAACCGCAGCAAAACCGCAATAAACCGCGGTAAAACCACATGCGGATTTTGGGTGCGTTTTTTTGCCGTAGGCCTAAGCCACAAGGTGAGAAAATTGGTGCGAGTGGAGTGCGATAAAACATTGCATTCCACTCGGACCAATTTTAGCCTGTGTATCAGCACACATGAGTGATTATTTTCTCAGCCCTAATCGGGCCGAGAAAACGATTGCAGCATGCTGCAATTGTAATTCTTTTCTCTCGCACCCATTCAAGTGAAGGGGGCGAGAAAAAAAAAAAAAAAAAATCGCACTGCATTCGTGGTACACCGGTGTCTCGCGCGTGCAGAGTGAGAATCGCAATAGCCAGAAACGGAGGCGAGAGGGAGAGAAATCCCTCCCTCCCCTCCGCAGCGCCGGCCCTCACCCCACAGCTGAGGTCCGCTTCCACAGTCGGACTTCAGTCGCAGGGATACAAGCATGACACTTGGCTCCTGCTGTGCTGCCAGCGCGAGCCGAGTGTCATGCGAGCATCGCACTAGTGCCCCGTGTGGCCCCGGCCTTAGATGCGGAATTCTGCCAGAAGGTGCATATTTTGCTTAAGAAACTCATCTACCCAGTGCGCACAGACCCTAAAAGAGGTATTGTGACTCCACTCACACAGCTTAGGAGGTGAGCAGGGCTGGTGAAGCCACTGATAGATGCAAAGAAAGGGGCACGAACTGCGCATCATTAGAATTGGGCAATACACAATACTAGGTAATCAGTGGGCATGACGCCAACGAGCCACACTCACCTACCGATGCAGTAGTGAAAGGAGCCAACATAACCTGCAAAGGGGCATCACGTCTAAATGTGGCTTTAAGTGTTATTTCCATCTTACATAAGTGGTGGAAAAATCACTACGCTATAGAATCACTGTCTTGATAAGTGGGGGTCTGACCTCTACTAATAGAGGGACAAAGTTTTCTTTTTAAAGGATGGCACATCACTATGATATGCCATCATTTTATGATACATGGAGGTCCAATCTTATGAACATTGAGAATGAAGAGGCCTCAGTGCTGTATCCCCTTTCTTCTAAACAGTGGTGCTCTCCTAAATCAGCGCTATGGCCCCTTCATTGTTAGTGATGGTCCCAGAGGTTGGAGCCTTACCATTTATAAAGTGATGGCATACTCAAGAGATAAGACTTTCAAATAAGGGAATGACCCTTTATGTTTTGGTTATTTTTTTTTTCCTGTCACCAATAACCTATGTGCCATTAAGTAGAATATTTTTTGTTTAATATATATATATATATATATATATATATATATATATATACATATACATACATATATACACACATACATACATACATACATTATATATATATATATATATATATATATATATATATATATATATAATCTTAAACAAATTTTGTAATTAACTTTAATTATCATGCATTGTTTGAAATAGTTAAAAAAAAATGTAAATCTGGCATAAAGTTCATATCCGAAATCTAGGATCAAAAGTGAAAGTGTGTTTTATCAAATTTGCACAAAAAGTCTATAAACTTTGTGCTGACACATCCTTCCACTTATGGAGATCACCGACCCATCTATTTAGAATAAAAAATGGTCAATTGGAACATGTCATTGTGATATCCAAAAGTGCAAAAGATGAAGAGCAATGTCCACCGTTACTCAGACAGAGAAAGTCTTTTCTTTAGTTTTGATAATAGCCTCGGCTCTGAGGAAGATCCCGGAGGAGGTCGCAGCGTTACATTGGCGTGTTGTACTTTCTAATAAATCACTTTTTCGGAGGCATATGCGCACAAATTGGCAGAACTTTTCATTCTGCAGCAGTGTGAAATTGACAAGATGTAATGAAAAAGCTACAAAGCCAAACACGAGACATGCAAGAAACGTTTAATGATGACTACAAGGCTTTCTTCTTCCTTTTGTTTTCCCAGAAATTAAGTCCTTGCGCTTCATTATACAACATACACTCTATTTTCATGCATTACTATGGGCCGTTGTGTTTTTGACACGACTGTGTATTGTTATATTCCAGAACGTTGTTCATTATGGCTTTATGATATAGAACAAACCTATTACACACTTGTCAGGCAATGTTATGCTGATAAATTTAGGGAACAGTAAATTCTGATCATCCAGACTGCGAAACAGATGTTCTCGGTGTATGATGGTGACAGGTCATGATCACTATTTTAATCCAAAATCTATTTGTCCATGTTCAGTGGTGGTGAGGTGGGAAAAAGGCCCAAGGGTGAACAGTGAGACACCAGGCCTAATGTAACAGCTGGGGAGCTGATGGAGGGACAGGCTGTAGGGGCTTTGTAGTTTTTGGACAAATCAATGAGCTCTACATCTTTTGGCAAGATCTTTACTTCTAAAGCTTGAGTGTTTTATTTCTATCTAGTCTTAGAGACCTGCTGGATTATCACCAAGCTCCCGTATCCCAAATACAAAATCAGTAAAAGGGCACTGTCGGGAGTGTCACGGCCTGATGTGATCTCAGGGCGATCCGGGATCAGAAGATGACAGCGTATTGTGAATCACTGATCCACTTTATTGTTCGCTTGTCAATTAGAGTATGTTCACACAGGGCTTTTTTGGTAAGTTTTTGCTGCGTTTTTTTTAGCCACAGATTTGTTGTGGTTTTATGCAAATCCATGCTAATAAAAAGCTGCTTTTTACAGTACTAGCAAAGTCTATGAGATGTCTAAAATCTCATACATACACACACACACACACACACACACACACACACACACACACACACACACACACACACACCTGCAGATTTTTTCCTGACTGTTTTGTCAAATACCTGCGTTTTTGCAGCAGATTTCAAAGAATGAGCATGTCAATTCTTTGCAGCGTATTTGCAATGTATTTTAATTGAAACAAGCTATTTTGTAGAAAAAAACGCACTAAAAACGCCACTACACAAACGCACCAAAAACGTAGATGACTCAAAGGAGATTTCCTGCCACAAGATCAAGTTTTGGTCAGGAACAAAAAAACTTACCAAAAAGCCTTGTGTGAACATAGCCTTACCCTGAGTTGGAATGTATTTAATTCCATCTGGTATTGAATGGGTTAAGGTGCATTTCTATCCTGCAGTGATCTAGCAGGTTGTTGTAACCTCAGCTGCAGCCACTCCCTTCTGCTATAAATATCTGCTCCTCACTATGCCGACTATAGCGCATACCTATGTTGACCATGTTGAGGGGGCTTGCTGCTTCATAGCTGTGGTGTTGTTACTATTGAGGCTGCAAAGTTTCCTATGGAAGAATCCAAAGAGTGCTTTTTGTTGTATTTTACCTTCCTCATGTGGTCTTATTGTAGTGGCGAGACTAGCATCGCTCACCTTCACTAGTCAGGGTGAGCTCAGGGCCAGCGAGGGCCTATGCACATGATTGGTGTATGGGGGGGAGGGCATTCGTCTAGGGATGCTAGGTAATGCAGGGATCAGGCTCAGGAGAGTGGTAGGAGGTGACTCCAATCCCCTCTCCCTAGCCCCAGAGCCTACCATTGTATCATTTCCCTGGCATACCCTTTGTGTTGTGTTGCTTGCTGTCCCCCCTTCCCCAACGTCACATTACCCTGGTGTTCCCGCTGTGTTGCGCCTATTGCTGGGAGTCCTCTTGTTCCTGGCTTGACATCTGTAGTCACATTGTAACAGGCCCCTACCATGTGCCGTTTACAAAAATGTTGTCCGGAACTGCTGTGTATTTTCAACTGGATTTGTGGAAGCAGCAGAACTCAGTGGCAGCAAAGTGAACAGGATCTGAACAACTCTCACCACAAGCAGTGGACATTTTCCACATGGGAATTCATTTTTAAATCCACAGTATGTAATTTCTACTGCAGGAATAAGGATTTGATGAAAAGTTTTCCCCATAAAGTTAAATAAAGAAGTGAAAATCTGCAATTTCTGCTGCAAAAAATGGCTAAAAATAAAATTAAAAAAATTAGAAAAATGAAAACAAAGCAGTTTACTCATCCCCTATCTTCTGCCACTCAAAAATATTGGCTTTTTGGGTCTCACAGTCTTAAGGGGGCTTTAACACGAGACGATCTATCATGCGATAGATCGTCGGGGTCACGTTTTTTTTGACGCACATCCGGCATCGCTTGCGACGTCGGGCTGTGTGACACCTCCTAGCGACGCAGAATCGCTCACAAATCGTGAGTCGTGTACTCGTCGCTCGGTTTCATAATCTCGTTTAATTAAAATGGCGCCGGTTGCTCATCGTTCCCGGGGTAGCACACATCGCTCCGTGTGACACCCCGGGAACGATGAACAGCAGCTTACCTCCGTCCTGCGGCACCCGCCGGCTATGCGGAAGGAAGGAGGTGGGCGGGATGTTAATGCCCCGCTCATCTCCGCCCCTCCACTTCTATTGGCCGGCCGCTGTGTGACGTCGCTGTGACGCCGAACGTCCCTCCCCCTTCAGGAAGAGGATGTTCACCGCCCACAGCGACATCGCACAGCAGGTAAGTGCGTGTGACGGGGGTTAACGACTTTGTGCGCCACGGGCAACTAATTGCCCGTGATGCACAAACGACGGGGGCGGGTACGATCGATCGTGAAATTGCACGATAGATCGTACCGTGTAAAGCAGGCTTTAGTTTTTGGCCCCTTTCAATGATTTGTGTTGTTACATGACTGCTGCACACAATCACAGGCTTAAGCAGTCACGTGTCCACATGTCATAACTGGAGCCCCAAGTACACAGATGAGTCAGGGTATAAGGAAGTCTTGGCATTATAGCATAGTACTGAACAGCTGGAGAAAATCTGCAACAAAAGCAGCAGAATTGTGTGCAGATTTCCTGCGGATTCTGGGTCGGATGTGAGAAGGAGCTCTGCACACTCAGCCTTTTGGAGACAGAAACTGCTAAACAGTTCGATAAAATGATTTACATTTACTATCAGGCTCCTTTACATTATATTTCATACAAAGCTCTGATATTAGAAGGTTAGAACTTGTTGGTTGGATTCATTTTTGAAAAAAACAATAATAGGTGATATGTACCAGAGTGTATAAATAAGCAGCGTCACACATTGTTTGCTTTGGACAAAAAATACTATTACTGCAAAATGTTATATATGAGCCAGTGTTTGTTCATTGTGTCAGTTTTTACCGTCAAGATTTCATCAATTATCTTCTCATGACCAAAAAAAAAAACAAAAAACGAAAAAAAAGAAATAAAACTGCAAAACTTCGCCCATCCATTAGGGCTCATACAGAAGTCCGGGCAAATCACGGTCCAAACAGTAACTGCAATGCATGGACTGGTCACGGATCTTCTGACCTTAGCATGACACCCTTATATACTCCTACGATGCCATTATGCACAAGTGGGGAGACCCGCGGGCAGTCCGTGCTTTGTGGTCTGCGCTCAGACCGTGTTGCGTGGCCATTTGCATGAGCCCTTACTTAAACCAGACAGTACAGAGATTGCTCACTGATGCCATCTGTCTACAGTCAGTGATTTTTCATGGACACACAGAATTGTATGGTTTAAGGTGGTACTCTGATTTCCAAGATCCTATCAAAATAGGTAGTAGGTGTAATAATAAAATTAGCAAATACCTCCAATTAGAAATGTGGTATAGTTTTCCTGATATAGTATCACGGCAGTCTCTCTGTATTTTGAGACTGGTGACAAGATCAAGACTAGAGGTCTCTCATTGTCATCTGAGACTCTACATATTAAACATGTTTTCTTTCTTTGGGTGTGGCAAGGGTTAATGTCAGTTTTCCTTGCCAGCTTCTGACTCGTGGTTAGGTGTTTCCAGTTTGGGACCACTCCCAGTCCCTTTTTATACCTCCGTTCCTAGCAGAGTGGGTTGGTTATTCTCTTTGTCATTTGAATTCTGGGCCTGGAGGTGGAAGGAGCTGCTGGAGTCATTGCTGTTGGTTGTGATGTAGGCTACAGTACAGGTGCCTGACTGCAGCCTGGTTGTTGGAGTCAGTCTGTTGCTGTTTTCCCCCAGAGGTCTGTCTTACCTTCCGTTGGTGCATTGTTTTAGTGCAGCGGTGGGACTAGTGATCCTTGCCTTCCCACTCACTAGCCAGGGCTTACTACAGGGCTTTAGGTTCCTGCGTGGCGACAGGTGAGGAACATATACAGGGACTGGCTAGGAGTGCAGGGTACAGCTGCAGGTAAGTGGATGAGGTACCAATCTTCCCTCTCCCTAGCATCAGGGCCCCCTTTGTTCAAGTTACCCCGATGTACCCATTGCTTGTCATGGTAAAACCAATCTGTTGTGTGTTTTACCTCTCGTTGGATCTTCTTCAAATCCATGACGTGACATATAGCCATGTCTCAGATTGTAAGCTTATGAGCAGGGCCCTCACTCCTCTTGGTATCTTAATTTTGTTATTTTGTATTGTCTCACATTGTCTGTACATGTCCCCTCTGAATTGTAAAGCGCTACGGAATACGTTGGTGCTATAGAAATAATTACAGTCAGGGCCAGAAATATTTGGACAGTGACACAAGTTTTGTTATTTTAGCTGTTTACAAAAACATGTTCAGAAACACAATTATATATAATATGGGCTGAAAGTGCACACTCCCAGCTGCAATATGAGCGTTTTCACATCCAAATCGGAGAAAGGGTTTAGGAATCATAGCTCTGTAATGCATAGCCTCCTCTTTTTCAAGGGACCAAAAGTAATTGGACAAGGGACTCTAAAGGCTGCAATTAACTCTGAAGGCATCTCCCTCGTTAACCTGCAATCAATGAAGTAGTTAAAAGGTCTGGGGTTGATTACAGGTGTGTGGTTTTGCATTTGGAAGCTGTTGCTGTGACCAGACAACATGCGGTCTAAGGAACTCTCAATTGAGGTGAAGCAGAACATCCTGAGGCTGAAAAAAAAAGAAAAAATCCATCAGAGAGATAGCAGACATGCTTGGAGTAGCAAAATCAACAGTCGGGTACATTCTGAGAAAAAAGGAATTGACTGGTGAGCTTGGGAACTCAAAAAGGCCTGGGCGTCCACGGATGACAACAGTGGTGGATGATCGCCGCCTACTTTTTTTGGTGAAGAAGAACCCGTTCACAACATCAACTGAAGTCCAGAACACTCTCAGTGAAGTAGGTGTATCTGTCTCTAAGTCAACAGTAAAGAGAAGACTCCATGAAAGTAAATACAAAGGGTTCACATCTAGATGCAAACCATTCATCAATTCCAAAAATAGACAGGCCAGAGTTAAATTTGCTGAAAAACACCTCATGAAGCCAGCTCAGTTCTGGAAAAGTATTCTATGGACAGATGAGACCAAGATCAACCTGTACCAGAATGATGGGAAGAAAAAAGTTTGGAGAAGAAAGGGAACGGCACATGATCCAAGGCACACCACATCCTCTGTAAAATATGGTGGAGGCAACGTGATGGCATGGGCAAGCATGGCTTTCAATGGCACTGGGTCACTTGTGTTTATTGATGACATAACAGCAGACAAGAGTAGTCGGATGAATTCTGAAGTGTACCGGGATATACTTTCAGCCCAGATTCAGCCAAATGCCGCAAAGTTGATCGGACGGCGCTTCATAGTACAGATGGACAATGACCCCAAGCATACAGCAAAAGCTACCCAGGAGTTCATGAGTGCAAAAAAGTGGAACATTCTGCAATGGCCAAGTCAATCACCAGATCTTAACCCAATTGAGCATGCATTTCACTTGCTCAAATCCAGACTTAAGACGGAAAGCCCACAAACAAGCAAGACCTGAAGGCTGCGGCTGTAAAGGCCTGGCAAAGCATTAAGAAGGAGGAAACCCAGCGTTTGGTGATGTCCATGGGTTCCAGACTTAAGGCAGTGATTACCTCCAAAGGATTCGCAACAAAATATTGAAAATAAAAATATTTTGTTTGGGTTTGGTTTATTTGTCCAATTACTTTTGACCTCCTAAAATGTGGAGTGTTTGTAAAGAAATGTGTACAATTCCTACAATTTCTATCAGATATTTTTGTTCAAACCTTCAAATTAAACGTTACAATCTGCACTTGAATTCTGTTGTAGAGGTTTCATTTCAAATCCAATGTGGTGGCATGCAGAGCCCAACTCAAATTGTGTCACTGTCCAAATATTTCATGACCTAACTGTATTATGTCTCTTCCCTCATATTCAGGGCATTACAGCTTAGGTATACATGGGTAAGATCACAAGCAACTGTCACTATAGGGGTGGTAGTAACCATAGATAGCTAAGGCCGGTTTCCCATATCTGGCCTTTTGCTGCTTTGCCGGATCTGTCACACTCCAGTATAGTGCAATACAGTACAATGGCATCGGTGCAAGCTCCAGTCACATGACAACATGTGACCGAAGCTTGCTGCGATGCCATTGTACTGTATTGCACTGTACTGGAGTGTTTATACCTCAAAATCAAATTATAGGGAGGAACCCAATTTATCAAAAACCATGAAAAAAATTCCTATATTAAAAATATCAATCTTTATTAGTCAATATCTAAAAAACTGTCAATGCAGTCACAAAAGGAAAGAATAGCCAAAAAAGTGGTTGGGCGGGTAGAACGGGGGAGACAGGTGCGCCAGATGACGATATTGAGGATGTAGGCAGGGGAGGGGGGGGCCTATCCTAGCCCTATGAATTTCCCCTACCTACCAGCGGAGTGAAAACACCCTACTTTACTCGGTGCCCCCGCTCCTCGGCGGCTGTCCCTTAATGTCCCTCCAACCATAAAACCACCATCACCAAAAGTGTACGTGAAAAGGTGCAAGTCAAAACTCTAAAAAGTCTGGTATGCAGTTCAGTTAATACACATGCAATCAGGTAGTTCCCTATCGGGGTAAGACAATGATCACACTATTTCCCTTAGGGATGACCAAAGGTGCTCTTGTTTCAGAGGACACAGGCCTAAATAGTCTGAGTAACCACCCTATTGTTCATACACATCAGGTCAACTGCACACCCATCTCAGTTGAAAAAATATTTTTGACATTTTAGAATAAAGTACTCATCAGGTCATATCATAATATCAAAGATGATTAAAGCACTTATCATGTCAAGCTGTATACTCTCTCAGCATCTCTCTCAAGTCTGGTGTGCAGTTCCATTCATGCAAATGCAATAAGGTAGTTCCCCTATCAGGGTAAAAAATGACAATATTTCCCCTGAGGATGACCGACAGTGCTCTTATTCCAGAGGATACAGGCATAAATAGTCTGGGTAGCCACTCTATTGTTAATACACGTCGGGTCAACTACATACCAATCCCAGATGAAAAATTTGATAATTTAAAATGAAGTACTTATTATCAGGTTATATATCATACTCTCACAATAATAAAAGTACTTATCCATGTCAAGTTGCATATCATCTCAGCATATCTCTCAGCATATCTCTCTCAACGCGTTTCTCCCTCAGGATGTCTGGGGGTTCATCAGGAGATTTTCAATCAGTAAAGCCGATCTCACAATGGAGCGGTTGCTATGCCTAATAACGCCACTCAGGACCACAAAAATATGGGTCCTGGCTCATTAGTGGTATCAGAGGTAATGCCTCATTTGGCCACACACCACCTCCACTTATATCAACTCGATAAGCGTCATTTAACCCCACCCCCATGCGACTTACTGTCCATGATAATTTCAAAAGGCCGCGCCATTCCGCCGGCGGTCACTTCCGGTTTGCAGTCCATGTGACGTAGGAACGGAAATCAATATTCCCCATCAGGCCTTGCACACAGTTCCAGGCCTCTGACGTCACACCGGAAGTTCCGGCCCATGGACCGCACATTGCGTTCCACTTATCAGGGACGCCCACATGGAGCACATGTTAGGGGAGGGTAATTGGCGGATCACATGACAATACACTGGTGGAACGCAAATTGCGCTCCACATGCAGTAAATGCCCTCATAGCAACAGGGGCGTCGCCTGTAGTGAGGGCTAGTCACGTGACTACCGAGTAAAGATTGGGCTATTCATATGAATGGAGAAATGAAAAAGAAACGATAACATTATATCGCCAGGAAATAACCATGCTCGTCCTATAGGGACAATAAGCGCATAGGCATAAAAGTCAGCTCCGCTCAATAACTCATCCCATAGAGATGTAAAGGGGGTTCCCAAACCACCATAAACCTTTCACAGGGAGTTAGATGAAACTGGTGAAATTTAATTGTTCATTAATCCCATCTGGGGACATACTCCGCAGAAGGTAGATCCACCTCGTTTCCCTTTGGAGAATCGCCCTATTCCAGTCACCCAGCCTCTCATGTTTTTGAACGGTCTCAATCACCCTAAACAGGATATTTTTATCCCCATTATGGTATTGGACCATATGCCGGGCCAGTGCAGTATCCCTTTTGTGGAGAATATCCCCCATGTGCTCTCCAATCCTTACTCTCAGTTCCCTCTTAGTTTTCCCCACATAATTTTTGGGACACTGACAGGTGCACATATAAACTACTCCAGTGGTCTTGCAGTTCGCAAAATCCCTATTGGAGAATACTCTCCCTGTCGCTGCACTTGTGAAGGTTTTAGAGGGGTCAATATACCTACAGAAACTGCAGGTCCCACACCTAAAGGTCCCAATCGGTCTCCTGTCCAACCAGGTCCCTCCCGATTTTGGTTGCTCAAAGTGGCTATGGACCACGTGGTCCCTTATTGACCTCCCTCTCCTAAAGGTGACTGAAGGTTTTGTAGTTAGGGTATCTGCCAAATCTGGGTCTGCCCGAAGAATGTCCCAGTGCCGCCTTAGAATGTCCATAATCCTATCCGTATGGTCGTCAAAGGTCCCAATCAATCTTGTCAGCCCATCATTTTGTATTCTCTGGCGGGGCGCAATTAGCTCTGTTCTGTTTCTTCCCTTTGCGACTCTATATGCTTCCTCAATTACTCCCACTGGATAACCTCTATCTCTGAACCTGCGTCTAAGGTTATTCGATTGTGCCTGAAAATCTCCCAAATTGGAACAGTTCCTCCGAAGTCGAAGGAACTGTCCCTTGGGGATCCCTCTTTTCAGGCTAGTGGGGTGACAGCTCTCCCATCGCAGCAAACTATTAGTTGCCGTCGGTTTTCTGTAGATGGTGGTATCCAGATAGCCGTCCTGGTTCCTCTTAATGTACAGATCCAAAAAGGAGATCCTGTCCCCCCCTATCTCCGAGGTAAACCTCAGGTTCAAATTGTTCAAGTTCAGATGTCCAACAAAGGCCCTGAAGGAGTTTTGGTCACCCGACCAAAGGATGAGGATGTCATCAATATATCTCCCCCAGAATAAAATCCTGGGGGTCCAGATGACATCCTCATCCCTAAAAACAACTGTGTCCTCCCACCAACCCAGGAGCAAGTTTGCGTATGTGGGAGCACAGGGGCTCCCCATCGCTGTGCCCCTGAGTTGATGGTAAAACTTCCCGTTAAACAGGAAGTAGTTGTGTCCCAGGACAAACCTCAGTAGTTCAATGATTAAGATGTTATGGGGTCCGAGATGACTCCCCCTACTCTTTAAAAAGTACTCGACTGCCTCAATGCCCTTCTCATGCGGGATACTGCTGTACAGGGCCTCCACGTCTATAGATGTTAGGATGGTGCCCTGTTCCACACAAATTCCATCCAACTTCCCAATAAGATCAGCAGTATCCCTAATGTACGATGGTAAAGATGTTACAAACGGGCGCAACAGTTTGTCCAGATATACACTCACATTCTGACACAGTGCTTCTATGCCCGAGACTATAGGTCGGCCTTTCAAGGGCACCACCCCTTTATGTATCTTAGGGAGTGAATAGAATGTTGCTATTCGTGGATGTTTAAGATACATAAAGTCAAACTCACTCTTAGAGATAAGCAGGTCCTCCAGTGCACGTGTCAATATCTCCAATAGTTTACAGGCATAGTCATTAGTCGGATCCCCCCTCAGTACCTCATACGTGGCAGAGTCATGGAGAATGGAAAAGCACATGTCCTTGTATTTACCCACATCAAGGATCACAGTATTCCCCCCCTTGTCGGAGGGCTTTATTACGATGTTTCTGTTTTTTTCTAGAGACAATAGTGCATCCTTCTCTAGTGGTCCAAGGTTGGTATCAGATCTCCCCTTTCTCGGATTAATTTTACTAATCTCGGCCGACACCAGTTTGGCAAATATGTCAATATTACTACATTCTCCCAAGGGTGGTAGTCGTAAGCTCTTAGGTTTAAGGTCCGAAAAAGGGCCTTCACCAATCTCACGGTCACTCTCCTCTGCAAGTCCGGCCAAAACCCTAACATCATTGAGCGATTCAAGAGGAATCCCCAATTGTTGGCATTTATTTCTATCGTTAATGACAAAATATTTCTTCCACTTAAGTTTCCTAAGAAACAAATTAATGTCCTTGATCCAAATAAACGGATCGCACCGTGTGGTCGGAACAAATGAAAGGCCCGCAGCCAGAACCCTCTCTTCATTAATAGATAGAGTATACGAGGACAGGTTAATAATTCGTTGCCTATCTTCCTCTACACCTGCCCCTACTATTTTTTCTGTACCCCCACTAATCGTGTGCGTAGTTGGTAGGACATACCGTCTGTCCCCTCTAAAAAAGAGGCCGGAACCGAGGATGAGGTAGAGGATGAAGATGGAGCAGAAGGTTCCCCCAGGGATGCTCCAACTACCGGGAATCTCTGATTCCCCCTTTTTTCTTCCCATTTTTTGTTCTTATTTTTGTACCTCCTGAATTGGCCTCTCCCTCTATTATTTCTAAATGGGCCCTCTCTCATCCGAAACTCAGTATCCGAATTCTCTGCGTCTGAGGAGGAGGGATCAACTGCGTGATCGTATGACTCCAAACTGGGATAAGCTTTGTTATCCTTAAAATCAGCCAGGTCCCGTACGTAGTGTCTGTGTTTTCTCTCTTTGAGTTCCTGCTGATATTTATCTACTGTAGTTTTGAGTGTAATTTCTTTATTACTAAAGTCTGAGTCAGATTTATATTCACGAGCTTTCTCGATTTGGCTCTCAAGTTTCTTAGACGATTCTTCTAAAGTCAATCTCTCCTCCTCTAGCAGGATTGTCATAAAACGAATTGATGACGCTATTGATTCCTTGCGCCACTTATCTAGCAGTGTCTGGGTTCTAGACCTCGGTGCTGGTGTAAGTGGGATCCTTAGGCCTCTTGGAACAATGCCACTCTTAATATAATGCTCTAACGATCTCACCTCCCACCAAGACTTCAGGTGGTTTTTGTAGCATGCAAGTAAATCCGAAAAAATATTTTTAATGCTAGGTTTGGCCAAGGTCCTGCTCAGTTCAGAGGCCTCAGAAAACACCTCCTCCACATCACTCAACCAATCAGACGTGTTAAGCGGAGCTGACAAGAAGCCAGCCATATCAATTTATACCTCAAAATCAAATTATAGGGAGGAACCCAATTTATCAAAAACCATGAAAAAAATTCCTATATTAAAAATATCAATCTTTATTAGTCAATATCTAAAAAACTGTCAATGCAGTCACAAAAGGAAAGAATAGCCAAAAAAGTGGTTGGGCGGGTAGAACGGGGGAGACAGGTGCGCCAGATGACGATATTGAGGATGTAGGCAGGGGAGGGGGGGGCCTATCCTAGCCCTATGAATTTCCCCTACCTACCAGCGGAGTGAAAACACCCTACTTTACTCGGTGCCCCCGCTCCTCGGCGGCTGTCCCTTAATGTCCCTCCAACCATAAAACCACCATCACCAAAAGTGTACGTGAAAAGGTGCAAGTCAAAACTCTAAAAAGTCTGGTATGCAGTTCAGTTAATACACATGCAATCAGGTAGTTCCCTATCGGGGTAAGACAATGATCACACTATTTCCCTTAGGGATGACCAAAGGTGCTCTTGTTTCAGAGGACACAGGCCTAAATAGTCTGAGTAACCACCCTATTGTTCATACACATCAGGTCAACTGCACACCCATCTCAGTTGAAAAAATATTTTTGACATTTTAGAATAAAGTACTCATCAGGTCATATCATAATATCAAAGATGATTAAAGCACTTATCATGTCAAGCTGTATACTCTCTCAGCATCTCTCTCAAGTCTGGTGTGCAGTTCCATTCATGCAAATGCAATAAGGTAGTTCCCCTATCAGGGTAAAAAATGACAATATTTCCCCTGAGGATGACCGACAGTGCTCTTATTCCAGAGGATACAGGCATAAATAGTCTGGGTAGCCACTCTATTGTTAATACACGTCGGGTCAACTACATACCAATCCCAGATGAAAAATTTGATAATTTAAAATGAAGTACTTATTATCAGGTTATATATCATACTCTCACAATAATAAAAGTACTTATCCATGTCAAGTTGCATATCATCTCAGCATATCTCTCAGCATATCTCTCTCAACGCGTTTCTCCCTCAGGATGTCTGGGGGTTCATCAGGAGATTTTCAATCAGTAAAGCCGATCTCACAATGGAGCGGTTGCTATGCCTAATAACGCCACTCAGGACCACAAAAATATGGGTCCTGGCTCATTAGTGGTATCAGAGGTAATGCCTCATTTGGCCACACACCACCTCCACTTATATCAACTCGATAAGCGTCATTTAACCCCACCCCCATGCGACTTACTGTCCATGATAATTTCAAAAGGCCGCGCCATTCCGCCGGCGGTCACTTCCGGTTTGCAGTCCATGTGACGTAGCCACTTTGAGCAACCAAAATCGGGAGGGACCTGGTTGGACAGGAGACCGATTGGGACCTTTAGGTGTGGGACCTGCAGTTTCTGTAGGTATATTGACCCCTCTAAAACCTTCACAAGTGCAGCGACAGGGAGAGTATTCTCCAATAGGGATTTTGCGAACTGCAAGACCACTGGAGTAGTTTATATGTGCACCTGTCAGTGTCCCAAAAATTATGTGGGGAAAAACTAAGAGGGAACTGAGAGTAAGGATTGGAGAGCACATGGGGGATATTCTCCACAAAAGGGATACTGCACTGGCCCGGCATATGGTCCAATACCATAATGGGGATAAAAATATCCTGTTTAGGGTGATTGAGACCGTTCAAAAACATGAGAGGCTGGGTGACTGGAATAGGGCGATTCTCCAAAGGGAAACGAGGTGGATCTACCTTCTGCGGAGTATGTCCCCAGATGGGATTAATGAACAATTAAATTTCACCAGTTTCATCTAACTCCCTGTGAAAGGTTTATGGTGGTTTGGGAACCCCCTTTACATCTCTATGGGATGAGTTATTGAGCGGAGCTGACTTTTATGCCTATGCGCTTATTGTCCCTATAGGACGAGCATGGTTATTTCCTGGCGATATAATGTTATCGTTTCTTTTTCATTTCTCCATTCATATGAATAGCCCAATCTTTACTCGGTAGTCACGTGACTAGCCCTCACTACAGGCGACGCCCCTGTTGCTATGAGGGCATTTACTGCATGTGGAGCGCAATTTGCGTTCCACCAGTGTATTGTCATGTGATCCGCCAATTACCCTCCCCTAACATGTGCTCCATGTGGGCGTCCCTGATAAGTGGAACGCAATGTGCGGTCCATGGGCCGGAACTTCCGGTGTGACGTCAGAGGCCTGGAACTGTGTGCAAGGCCTGATGGGGAATATTGATTTCCGTTCCTACGTCACATGGACTGCAAACCGGAAGTGACCGCCGGCGGAATGGCGCGGCCTTTTGAAATTATCATGGACAGTAAGTCGCATGGGGGTGGGGTTAAATGACGCTTATCGAGTTGATATAAGTGGAGGTGGTGTGTGGCCAAATGAGGCATTACCTCTGATACCACTAATGAGCCAGGACCCATATTTTTGTGGTCCTGAGTGGCGTTATTAGGCATAGCAACCGCTCCATTGTGAGATCGGCTTTACTGATTGAAAATCTCCTGATGAACCCCCAGACATCCTGAGGGAGAAACGCGTTGAGAGAGATATGCTGAGAGATATGCTGAGATGATATGCAACTTGACATGGATAAGTACTTTTATTATTGTGAGAGTATGATATATAACCTGATAATAAGTACTTCATTTTAAATTATCAAATTTTTCATCTGGGATTGGTATGTAGTTGACCCGACGTGTATTAACAATAGAGTGGCTACCCAGACTATTTATGCCTGTATCCTCTGGAATAAGAGCACTGTCGGTCATCCTCAGGGGAAATATTGTCATTTTTTACCCTGATAGGGGAACTACCTTATTGCATTTGCATGAATGGAACTGCACACCAGACTTGAGAGAGATGCTGAGAGAGTATACAGCTTGACATGATAAGTGCTTTAATCATCTTTGATATTATGATATGACCTGATGAGTACTTTATTCTAAAATGTCAAAAATATTTTTTCAACTGAGATGGGTGTGCAGTTGACCTGATGTGTATGAACAATAGGGTGGTTACTCAGACTATTTAGGCCTGTGTCCTCTGAAACAAGAGCACCTTTGGTCATCCCTAAGGGAAATAGTGTGATCATTGTCTTACCCCGATAGGGAACTACCTGATTGCATGTGTATTAACTGAACTGCATACCAGACTTTTTAGAGTTTTGACTTGCACCTTTTCACGTACACTTTTGGTGATGGTGGTTTTATGGTTGGAGGGACATTAAGGGACAGCCGCCGAGGAGCGGGGGCACCGAGTAAAGTAGGGTGTTTTCACTCCGCTGGTAGGTAGGGGAAATTCATAGGGCTAGGATAGGCCCCCCCCTCCCCTGCCTACATCCTCAATATCGTCATCTGGCGCACCTGTCTCCCCCGTTCTACCCGCCCAACCACTTTTTTGGCTATTCTTTCCTTTTGTGACTGCATTGACAGTTTTTTAGATATTGACTAATAAAGATTGATATTTTTAATATAGGAATTTTTTTCATGGTTTTTGACTGTACTGGAGTGTCACAGATCCGGCAAAGCGGCAAAATGCTGGATGTGTGAAACCGGTTTTAGTTGTAATGCCCTGCACATGAGGTAAGAGACATAGCTATATCAGGAGAAGTATACTTCCCTTCTAATTGTAGGTATTTGCTAATATTATTAGTATTATATCCACTACATATTGGGATAGGATCTTGGAGATGGGTATAACCCTTTCATTTTGATCCATGACTCAGATCGCAAAAAACCCATAGCTCCATACTTTTTTCCATAGACATGTGGCCTGCAAAAATACCAGACATGTGAACAGTATCATAGCCTGTAATAAGTACGTCACCTAGCTATGAAAAGCACAGAAATTGTGGACGTCTGAATGAGGCCTATGGGGAAATGAAGCATGACATAAGGATTCAAAGGAGAGAATTTCTGTCTCTTGCACCAACCCCTCATATCTTGTACTAGGTTAACTGGATGTCTTTATTATGAAATAAGCATAAGAAAGTGTAAAAACGCTCATTGTAAAAGAAGTGTTAGTGGAGGTCGGAATTCACATTCAATTATATGCAAATTCCAACCACCTCTGCAGGAATACCGGAGGACGACGGGCCCGGTTATTGATATAGATGCAGGTCCCATTGGTGGGGTATATATTTTAGGTAAATCCTGCAAATAAATGCACGAGATGGAAATACCCCTTTAAATATGAAGACCTGAGCTGTCAGCAGCTCTCGATCGCCATTTCTCAGATACCTTGTGCCATTTATTCCGTATAATCTTTCAGCATCCATGAAAGTCTCCTAAACTAATTGCAATTGATTGAATATGGATCAGGAACCTTATCAGGTGAAAAAAGAAATTACCAAGTGACAGTCTGGGAGGTCAATACGGAGCAGCGCACATCACTCAGGTCTCAGATGCCATTTGGGGGCTCAGTAATATAATAACAAATGGCCGCATTGCACTTGCACTTTAGCAGATATGAATAGAAACGTGTCACCGTTGTTTTATATAATAATCTGCTCGAAAATTGCAAGTAATTTTCATCAGAAAGACCAAAACTTCCCCCATTATTTCACTGTTCGTACTTAATGATCATATTTTGCATTGTTGAATTCTTACCCAAGTGCAATAAGCCGAATGCTTATATTTTATTTTCTTCCTGAAATGTTATCAGTTATGTAGATTGTGGTATTTTTTTTTATTTTTGCATTTCAGTTTAATTTTTTCAGGCAGAAGAGGTTGCACCCCATTTCCATCTTACCTTCTATAGCAAGCATTGCCCGCAACTCTCGGTTCAGCAGCTCAAACCGTCTCTCTAGGTCATGTTCTTTCTCCCTATAGGCAAGTTTGAAGAGAAGTAAAAAAAAAAAAACAAACAAAAAAAAAAAAAAACACAGCTCATCAATATGTTAATTACTAAATCATTAAACACTTAAAGGGACCTTTAGTGCGCATTGATTTAGGGAACTCATAAATGACTTTTCGCTGAAGCAATAAGCTACTTCTCACAAATGATACACAGACAAGGAGAAAGTGTGGGGGCAGCAAACAACTTCATGGAGTTTAGTCATCGGGTCCTTCCTGCTCTACAGCTATCTGAATGGATCACTAAATTATAAAAATATCATTATATAACCATGAAAATCTCCTACTTTCTACTAATAGTCTTCATTAGCCACAAAGAGCTCACTTTACAAGAAGCCAACCCTTGGGACGACCATCAGACCTGTAAGGAAGTGCTTCAAGGTTGGCTCCATACTCCTCGATGATGAATATAACATTGGAAACAGAACCAGATTTACAGAAACATACACATTAGAGCAAAATTACCCGAGACGGTGTATGGGATCCTCCAGTTCTTCGACACCCCCCCCAAATTATATCATACAAAAAGAAGGATTATAGACACTTGATCCTTTTGTTGCCAGGCTAGATAAGCTGCCACCATAGGTATACTCTAGATGCATACTCCATTTTCCCCATCCAAAATACATGCACACTCATCTGAGTCATGCATGTTTATAGAAGAGTGTTTGGAAGATGGTAGTGAAGGTGTATTGATTGCCATGTTTATTTACACTGCTCTATTCTCCTCCTGGCTAGGGAGCAATTAAAGGGAAACAACCAGCAGGATTTTCATATATAAAGTAAAGCCAATGCTATACTGGCGCTAGGATGCTGAATGTAAGCATTGCTTTTGTTCTGAGATTGGAGGTTTTATTTCAGAAATATGTGCAAGTAAAGTTCCAAAAGTGCACTACTATGTGATTGACAGATGCAACAGGAAGGGAATCTGTGGGTTGGGTCTTGCCATCTGTTCCTGCCCCTGTTTGTCTGCCTGTGCCAGAATTAACATCTATGACGGCAATAGGGGCAGGAAGGCCAGGCAGGCAGACCAGGGTGGGAATAGATAGCAACACCCGACCCACATATTCCCTTCCTGTTGCACCTGTCAATCAAATAGCAGTGCATTGCTGGAACTTTACTTGCACATATTACTGAAATAAAACATCCAATCTCAGAACAAAAGTTATACTTACATTTAGCATCTTAGCGCCAGTATAGCACTGGCTTTACTTCACATATGAAAATCCTGCTGGTTGGTTCCTTTTAAGCACCAGGCTCCTATAGAAATCAGGGCATTCAATCAGAATCCACCAACACCGTTGAACTATAATTGAGCAAATGAGGTAAAAGCGGGGGACTCCCTGTGAAGTTTCGCTCATCACGGAATTGCTCAACCCAAAACTCAGAGGCATAAAGTGCAAAAAGAAGCAATGAAATGATGGCACTCACCGATGCAGAGCAGATTTTTTTATTTTGCGGGAAAACTGCACTTCTGCAAGACCTGAAGAAGCACAGTTTTCGAGCAAAACGGCTGTCGTCCACATGTGTCCCGCACCTACCCTCCCGTGATTGTAATGTGATGTGCGTCGGTGAATACAGCCATTTCATTACTTTTGTGTCCCACAGAATCGGAATGTGTGGTTCTGTGAATCCCTCTATTATTTTTCGTATCTTCATGATTTCATTATTAATAAAATGCAAATATTTTACAGCGCATCTATTTTTTTATACTATAATTACGTTTCTTTTTTTTTTTGCTATAATTATTTTAACCGTCGGGTATTCTAATACATTTTGTTTTCCTTTGCTGTTAATCCTCCCTTCCAGGGTCAACACCATAACAGATCGTAAGCATGTCATAACATAACTAGCAAGCGAGTTACTAAGATCCTTGTCACCAGTGGTTGGATATTATTAGCTGACGATAATCCTCCTTCTGAGAGCCTAACCGAACAGGAAATAATGGGTAACAATGGAAATGGAAGAGTTCATTTTAATTTTCCTGAGTCACCGGGCAAAAGACATGGGTGCAGCCCGAGAATCGTTAACCCACTTATGTTTACATGCGTCAGTCAAAGTGTAAAGACATCAGGATCGGAGAGAACCAAACAATGCTTATCTGGCGCCAATATCACTGGAGGGCAGAAAGACTCGAATGGAGACAAAAGTCAGAGCAGACTTCATAGAATTACTTTTGCATAAATCATAACATGTACTATCGTAAGTGTAACTGAGACAGGTGCCCCATGTGCTTACAGAAGTGAGAGCTGGTTCATTCGCCTGATCAGGGCGTTTTTCTTGTTCACAAGCATGAACCATTCCTGCATTAGCGTCTCCTCTTCTTCGGTGTACATTCCTGTATAAAAAAAACAAAAAAAATGAGAAATAAATATGAAGAAATAAGAAATTCGATAAGCCCTGCACCGGTTTGGCATCCAGTCCTCCGTGGCAGCCGGTCTTCACTTCTCGTCCTTGGCAAGTCAAGACGTTGGAGAGACTAGCAAGTGCCATAGTTGTCTAGGATGCCGGGCACAAAAGTAAAATCACCGCGGACCAGACTGGATGTCAAACCAAGGCGGAACAAACTGAACTGGCCATATAAAGTAAACATGCAAATAGAAGCCAAAAAAAAAACCAAAACAAAAAAAAAAAAAAAAAAGGAGTTAAACATATACTTAAAAGATCACATCACAGCTTTAGAAATCCAAACGGTTACCTTCTAACTCTGTAGCATTAGTACCAGATAATTAGGGATCGCACTGTTTTGAGGTGCACCATTGCACATAAAAAACTATACGATGAGTCTATGTAAAGTATGAATTTACGTCTTAGAATTCAGTACGTCGCTAGACCACATTGTATGAACAAGTTTGATTAAAAAATAATTAAGAACAGAAAAGAAAGCAACAGCATTTAATTTGAGTGCGTTTTAAAACTCTTGGATTTTTCATTATATATACAGCGGGTGAAATAAGCATTGAACACGTCACCAATTTTCTAAGTAAATATGTTTTAAAAGGTGCTATAAACATTAATTTCTCTCCAGATGTCAGTCACAATCCATTCAATCAACACAGGTAAAGAAATCAAACAATAGTTGTCCGTAAACTTAGTGTTGTGTAATAATGAGAAATGAGACTGGGACAAAGTATGGAACATACTTACTGAAATGTATTTAATACTTCAAGCAAACAAAGGTCTTTGATGACAGCTTCATGCCTCCTGTATGGAAAAAGTAGTTACATGCATTGCTCAAGTGTAATTTTGGCCAATTCTTCCACACAAACACTTTTCAAATCCTGACTGTTTCATGGGCTGCTGCTCTGAACGTTGAGCTTTAGTTCCTTCCATACATTTTTTATTGGATTCAGGTCAGGTGATTGTTTGTGCCGTTCTAACGCTTTATTTTCTCTGAAGTTTGCCAGTGCTGTATGCTTAAACAGCCCCACACCATGATGTTCCCACCTCCAAACTTCACAGTTATGTTTTTTGAGGTAACATGTAGTGCACTTTTGGCCTCCAAACATGGTGTGTAGTATGGCATTCAAAGAGTTCAATTTTGGTCTCATCTGGTCAGACTATATTCTCCCAGTAATTCATAGGCTTGTCTAAATGTTGCTGACCAAACTTTAAACGAGTTTGACAATTCTTTTTGTTCAACAATGGAGTCTTGCGTGGTGAACGTGCATACAGGTCATGGAGGATGAGTGCCTTCATTTCTTTGAAACAATTGTACCTGCTGATTCCAGGTCTTTCTGTAGCTCTCCACAGGTGGTCCTTGGCTCTTGGACTCTTCTGATAATTATTTTCACTTCTCTGGTCATCGTTGGTTTATGGTGAAATTACGTTCTTTCCACTTCAGTAATTTAGAAATTCTTATGTAACCAATGTCATTAGTATTTTTTGCAATAATAAGGTTTCAGAGGTCTTGAAACGGCTCACTGGTTTTACCAATCATAAGATATTCCTTGTGTGGAACCTTGATAATGAGACCTTTTTACAGATTTTAGCTGGTGTCATGGCTTTCCATGGCTTTTTACACCTTTCCTTTATGTGTTATAATTTTTCCCTGTGTAATTTCTCATTATTGTACATAGCTTAATTTATGGACATGTATAGTTTCATTTTTTTTTTTCTTGTGTGGATTACTAACATCTGGTGAGAAATTCATGTCAATAGTGCTTTTAAAAATATATTTACTTTTAATATTGGACTTTTCTTTGCATTAATGGAAAACTAACAAAAAAAAAATAAAACCAAAAACAAAAAGGAGCATTATTTCTTCATGGACCATGAATGATGACAACGGGATAATTGTACCATGGTTTTGTAAAACAACTTAACAGTATGGAACTACATAATGTGAACACGCTCAAAAAGCAGCCGGCGGTATTGCATGTGAATGGATACTTTAATTTTTTTTTTTTTTATAATGAACACATACAAACACAGATCAAATAAAGAAAAAAAAATACCCCTCCCACCAATTTTATGTAAATATAGATTATATCACTATAGGACGACGAACGTTCTGCAACTTTAATATATATGGAAAAATTTTAAATTGTGTATTTTTTATCATGTTTAAATGGGTTTTCTAATCACAATCGTTCCTCTCAATTTTGTGTGTCATATTTAAGCGCTGTGGCTCCTCCTTGATCATCTGCTGCTGATTTACAGGCTTCTTTCTATACAGAGTACATAGATAAAACTATTAATCAAGCATAGTAGGGTGGGAGAAGCCAGTTACTGTAGAATTCCAGGATATTGTATCAAACTTGCCGAACCAAGAAAAGTGTGATTTCACCAACACTACTCCAAGACATGCAGTAGATGACTCGATGCTGGAATCAGACCTCTGTTCCTGCCAGAGCTGCTGCTTGTGTCATAGTGTGAAGGGATCTAGGGAATTTAGACAGTCGCTAGGTTCAAAGGCTCAATATACTGCTCTTACCAAGGCAAAATGGATTGTTTGAGACCCATCTATCCTGGCATCCAGTGCAAATGACCCTTGTAGCTAAACTCCTGCTTTATAAGGCATATTGATGAGCAGAGATGAGCTTGCAGTGTCTGAACGGCTGATACTGGGGGTAACAACAGCATGATCAGATGTAGTGTGCACCCAAAAAAAAAAAAAAAAAAAAAGAAAAGAAAAGCACTCCGCCCTTCCGTTCTCCTTGGAAGTAACCTGTTTATGGCTGGATCCATGTGGGAGGAGGCCTGAACTGCCCAACCAGTGACTTCCATTGAGATTCAGGTCCAGTCCAGGTCCCAAACCGAAGTTCATCTAAGCTCCAGCTGCACCCGCCGAATCGAACTTCCACAGGTCCGCTCATCACTACTGATGAGAAGTCCTGGTGGGATGACCCCTTTAAATGTAAATATAGAAATGTAAACTACAAACCCCTCAGAAAATGCTTAGATTTCCTGCCAAGGAGGCCAATGCTTCCAACATCCATACCTTCTCCTCCTATCTTAAGCCATGTGAAAACACCCTTTGAAGGGTTGGTATTGACTTTTTGGATTGCTGTCTCCAATAGGTGGCACTAGAATCCCTATTTTTTTCTCTGTTGAAACAATCTGCATGTTTAAATTCCCAGAGGCGCACTGCATGGCCTTAGAGCAACTTGGTGATTTCACAAGGATAAAGTTTATCCCCTTTATATTACCTGCCAAATGCCTCTCACCAAGCCAGCCAGTTCTCTTGCTTTGCCCTGATAAGGGGCAAAACCCCCCAACCATGTGTTTGCAAATGGAGATTTTTGTTAGGCTTCTGTCACGGTCGTCCCTCTGCTATAAGAGCTTAGTGACAGGTTCTGGTTTGAGTCTTACTTTACCTTGTGACAGTGCTATTCAAATGTATTCTCTTTCCTTTGGGGAAGAGAAAGTTAATTTCAGTATTCCCTGCCAGCCAGCAGTTATTACGATATCAGGTGTTTCCAGTTTGGCCCTCTCCCAGTCCCTTTATATTCTCTCTGCTACCAGCAGAGAGTGCAGGTTATTCTCTCATTCATTTGGATGCTTGGCCTGGAGGTGAAAGGCGCTGTTGTAGCCCTCTCTTGAAGTCTCTGTGTTGGCTGCAGTTTTGAGTCTGACTGCAGCAGATATTTGTTGTGTTTCCCCGTCTGTCGGTCTTCCTTCCCTGGTGTGTTGTTTCAGTACAGCAGTGGGACTAGTGATTCTTACCTACCCACACCCTAGCCAGGACTATTGTACATTCACTCAGGGCTTAAGGTTTCTGCTTGGTGACAGGTGAGGAACCTTTATAGGAACTAGCTAAGAGTTAAGGGTACAGCAGTAGGTAAGTGAAAGATATGTTCATCTTTTCTCTCACTAGCACTAAGGCCCAACGATGTTAAAGTGTCCCTGGTGCAACTCTTGTTTATAGTAGTGTTACCCCTGTTTAGGTGTATGTTTGGCCTCACGCTGGACCTTTCCCAGTCCGTGCCATGACAACTTATTTTCCTAAGTCATATGACAAGGCTCTTTGAAGTGTCGGTATTGACTTTTAGGACTGCTACCTCCAACAGGTGGCACTAGAGTTCCTGTCGTCTTCACCGAGGAGGCTACTTTCAGGTTATCCTCCTGTCTTATGTTCCCTTTCAATTTTGCATGTAAAAAACCTGTATATTATTTAAAAATAATTTCAATAATGCAGAGAACAAAACAAATGTATACTGTCTATATACTGACTGAATATATTAATGATGGCTCATACAACTGATAATGTGATTCGCTAAAGCAACTTAAAATATATTCTCCGACGAAAAAAAAAAAAAAAAAAGATGGAAAAACCTCCTCCGATCCTATGCGGTCAACATCCCAGTGTGTAAACAATTCATGAGAAAAGGGTGAGAGCCCGGGTGGCGGGTATAATATTCTGTAGTACACTTCATTTATATGTTGAATGTTGTAGACACAATCCTTTGTATACAGATACACACACCATTTCCCGCTGCAGCTTTTTTTTATCGGCATCATCACAGCCACTGTATGCACAGCCCATAAATATAAAGTAATGTCGCTCTCATCCTTTACTTCCTTAGTATTCCACAGCTAGGGGGGGAAATGCACAAAATCCGGTCAGATAATGTTTTGTCAATAACTAATAACAGATAAGAAAAGGCTCTCAATACTAGACAAACAGATGGCTTCCCCGGACAATACTTGATTTAACAAGCTATTTGCTATATACTTAGACTCGGGGTTAATCAAAAAGTATAATCTGCCATCTATGAAAATGTTCTTCAACAAAACCCTGGCCGAAGGATTGCAGGGGCTCCGCAGCTTAATGAATGTTAAAGCAGACGCTGAAGAAGCCTGGTGAATACGGCTACAAGTGAGGATAAAATGCTGTGCTAGTAATGCCGGGAAGTGTGTGCAGCAACAGAGAATAGAAGGATCTAATACACAAAAATATGTATTCCTCAATACCTGGATCATGCACCTATATGTGTGATACCTACCAAATACCCAACAAGTAACTATTCTCAAACCATCATTTGTGCCTCTAAAATAGGGGCTGATTTATATAACAAATATGGTGTAAGATATATGGACTTTTGGTAAAGTCTCCCCTGTGCGATATATGCATAAAATCTTTCACTACATATAGATCCTACAAATCGACTTAAAGAGGTTTTCTCAGGAGGACAACCTCAATCCACATACATATAGAGCAATCTGGGAGGCGTTCCCATGATCAGGCTCCATGTACAGTATATCACAAAAGTGAGTACACCTCTCTTTTTAAAAAAATATTTTATTTTACCTTTTGATGGGACAACACTAAAGATATGACACTGTGATACAATCTACAGTAGTCAGTGTACAGCTTGTAAAACCGTGTAAATTTGGTGTCCTCTAAATAACAACACAGCCATTAATGTCTAAACCGCTGGCAACACCCGAAGTGAAAATGCCCAACTGGCCCCAATTAGTCATTTTCCCTCCCCGGTGACATGTGACTTGTGTTACAAGCAATGGGGAGCAGGGGTGTTTCATTTGGTATTATCACTCACACACTTTTTAATAATAGTCACTGGAAGTTCAACACGGCTCCTCATAGCAAAGAATTTTCTGAATATCTGAAAAAAAAGTTGTTGCTCTACATAAAGATGGCCTAGGCTATAAGAAGATTTCCAACACCCTGAAGTTGAGCTTCAGCACAGTAGTCAAGACCATACAGCGGTTTAACAAGACAGGTTCCACTCAGAACAGGCCTCGCCATGATCGACCAAAGACGTTGAGTGCACGTGCTCAGTGTCATATCCATAGGCTGTTATTTCAAAATAGATATATGAGTGCTGCCAGCATTGCTGCAGAGGTTACGGTGGTGCGGGGATCAGCCCCTCAGTGCTCAATTTGATGCTGCACATGGCATCAAATTGGTCTACATGGCTTTCCTCCCAGAAGGAAGCCTCTTCTAAAGATGTATAATAAAGTCTGCAAACAATTTGCTGAAGACAAGCAGACTAAGGAGATAGATTAATGGACTCATGTCCTGTAGTCTCATGAGGCCAAAATAAACTTATTTGGTTTAGATGGTGTCAAATGTGTGTGGCAGCAACCAGGTGAGGATAAAGACAAGTTTGTCCTACCTACAGTCAAACATGGTGGTAGGATGGACATGGTTTGGGGCTGCATGAGTATTGCCGGCTGTGGGGAGCTACAGTTTATTGAGTGAACCATGAACGCCAACATGTACTGTGATATACTGAAACAGAGCATGATCCCCTCCATTCAGAAACTGGGCCGCAGGGCAGTATACCAACATGATGATCATCCCAAACAACTCCAAGACGACCACTGCCTTGCTACAGAAACTGAGGGTAAAGGTGCTGAATTGGCCAAGCATGTCTCCAGACCTAAGCCCTAATCAGCATCTGTGGCGCATCTTCAAACGGAAGGTGAAGGAGCAAAATGCAGCAGAGCTGGAAGCGACACTGGAGGTCCGTGGATTACGCCGGACATGGAGGGCTTTTTGGGGCTTATTAAATTGGTTAGGAGGGAATCGGTTTGTGTTTTTTATTTCTAATAAATGATTTTTTCAGGTGTGTGTGTGTTTATTTACTGTAATTTACAGATTAATCATGGAAGGTTTCTCGGGGAGACGCCTGACATGATTAATCTAGGACTTATTGTCAGCTATGGGCTGCCAATAACTCCTTATTACCCCGATTTGCCAACGCACCAGGGCAAATCGGGAAGAGCCGGGTACAGTCCCAGAACTGTCGCATCTAATGTATGCGGAAATTCTGGGCGGCTGCTGACTGATATTGTTAGGCTGGGGGGCTCCCCATAACGTGGAGCTCCCCATCCTGAGAATACCAGCCTTCAGCCGTATGGCTTTATCTGGCTGGTTTTAAAATTGGGGGGACCGCACGCCGTTTTTTTAATTATTTAATTATTTATTTCACTGCACAGTATACACACGCTCACCGGCTGCTGTGATTGGGTGCAGTAAGACACCTGTCACTCAGCGTGGGGGCGTGTCTCACTGCAACCAATCATAGGCGCCGAAAAGCAGGAAACAGGAAATACGAGATTGTTTAATGAGTGGCCGGCTTTTTCAAAAGTCGGAATTTAGTGAACAGCTGTGCAGCGCCGCGGCAGTAATCGGGGAACGGTAAGTATGAGAGAGGGGGGAGACTGACCGACAGACTGTGAGAGGGGGACAGACAAGACAGAGAGAGACCGACCGACGGACTGAGGGAGATAGAATGAAAAAAAAAAATGACCGACATCGCTAGTAAAAAGCACAAAACGTGCATTTTGGACATCGGAGTGCCACACAATGTTTTCACGTAAAATCTTTCATGTAATCTCAAAAAGTAACATACACCAGCTCTCACTATTGGGTATGTGCCCTTAACATTTCCGCCATGAAAATTCATTTTGGTGTCATTTTAGAAGGTTTTCTGGTGAGTCCGTAAAAATGGCGTAAAACTCGGACAAAATTGTTCACAGCTGTGACTTTTGAGTGATAAATGCTTCAAGGGGTCTTCCCCATGCTGTTGCCATGTCATTTGAGCACTCTTCTAAGACTTTTGTGACATTTTTAGGGTTTCTACATACTGCCGGGGGGTCATTTCATAAAAATACTCGGGTCTCCCATAGGACAACATTGGGCTCGGTGCTCGGGCCGAGTACACGAGTATCTTGGGATGCTCGGCCCGAGCCTCGAGCACCCGAGCTTTTTGGTACTCGCTCATCACTAATCAGGACAAAGGAAAAATCAACAATGTCTGATACATTAAATCAACAGTGTATTACTTCGGCAGCAGCATTATTCTCCTCTCCAACATTGAAGTTTAACCTACCTGGGGCAGCTGCCATTACCTCAGGCTTGTACCTCTTTAGGTGAGTGTCTCTTTATGTACATCTCCCTATAATATTTGGTAAAACCCTACTGTCGCTCTTTTTCCTTTATCTTCCAGTCACAAGATGGCGACGCAGGACTGGAACGGCATCAGTAAAAGGTGAAGATGCCGGAGAGTGAGTATATCACTAGGAGTAGGGACCTTAAATTAAAAGCACCTCTCCAGTGCTGAAGAAAAAAAAATGCTGCAGTGGTGCTTCGAAATGCTTGTTTCACGATTATCTTGCAGTTAATATAGGCTGCCAATCACCCGATGAATGAGTAAAAACTCTTGTTCGTCGGGTGAAATGATCTTTTGTGCAGTGTGGTGAATCGTCCAGTGTAAAGATGTCTCGCACTACTGAGAACCGGGGCTGCTTATGTGCACTGAGCAATCTATTACACATCGCCCAGTGCGGATGGCTTGCTCTTGTCTTCCTATATCAGGTTTTAAAGCGACCGCCGAAAAGTAAAGGGTTACCAATTGGTGGTTGTGTCGGGTCACCGGTCGGTAAACAAAGCCTTAGAAAAGGACTTTCAACTTGGAGACACAGATCTCAAGCTCAAAGATAAAATGCAAGCAACAATGGAAAAAAAAAATGTTTAAAAAAAAAAAAAAAGGAAAAAAATATTAACAATATTATGTAGTTGGCATCTGCGGGAAATCATCTGCAACAATCTGAAGTCAACTAAAAACGGATTATTAGAAAGTCAAATCCAGAAAAATACGTCACGTCTGGTCCAACTGCTGGGAATTTTTACATCTGTAGAAATATTAATTGACTGTAAGTCCCCAGTGCTCATCCACCGCTCTAACCTCTCATTAGTAATAGAAGATACCGATGGAGAGGTCCGTTGTGAAATGTCTTGATGACCTTTACTTGACAGACGCTCGGATGAACAAACAATGGCGGCCGCATAAAAGGACGAGGCGACGAACAATTAATAAAATCTCTACAGGAGGTAAACATGTGTTCTGTACTGAAAGCAATTGTATCGTGGTGTCCATCAAACACCATAAGTGGCAACGTGTCCCCCAGAGCACACAAGACAGTTTACTATCAGGACCAGATCAAGTGATGCTAAGTGCATAAATTGTGCTCAACTGGATGCTGCAACACTGTGTCAGATAATGGCTTCCCTGGACGACAACCGGTACAGAGACGTTAGACCCATAGTTTACTTAAAAAGGGGACATCTTTCCGAGACAACTACTTTAGAGAGAATTTGTCATTAGAAAATGACAATGTTTAAATCCTTTTTTTTGTGTATGTGGAGAAATGAGAAAAAAAATCCACATGTACATTAGAAGAAATAGACTGATACCGACTATGTTTTGTAATGAAGCATCTAATGAGCGTGTGCAAAGGTGATTGTGCTGGGAAAGGCAGCAGGGGGAGCTGTGACATTGCCTATTGTCATTGGTGGATCCTGTGTTATCAACTGTGTATAGAGGCGTTACCGGTCATTGTAATCCTGCCTCTGATGATAATGAAACTGAAGAAATATTTATAAAGGAACAGGAAGGTAGGAGTCTAATAAAGCCCCAGTGGCAAAGAAAGTCCCTCACATGATCGACACAAACAGCTACCAGCAGTGTCCATTGTGACTGGATACTGAAAAATGTTCATTTTCCTATAACTTTGGTTCTGTGTTACACAAAGATTATTTCCAGATTTGTCATAATTATACTAGAGGGCACTACCAAAAATGAAATGAAAACGGGGATCACTTTTGCATATAAAAAAAAAAAAGTATTAATACCCAGTTTCCCCAAAAATAAGACCTACCCAGAAAATAAGGCCCAGTAGGATTTTGGTGGCCTTTTTGAGTATGCGTAAAATATAAGCCCTATTCCAAAAGTGAGCCCTAGTTAAACGCTACAGCAGAACTCTTCCCCAAAAAAAGCAGACACCCCCAAAAGAAAGCAGACACCTCGAAAAGAGAGAAGATACCCCCAAAAGAAAGCAGACCCCCTCCAAAACAAAATCGCACTCAGACCATAAACAATTGCAGTTGGAAAGTGCAAATGGTGGATGGGCTCTCAGACAGAGATATGCGCTGCTGTCAGGTCCCTCGCCGTTCCAGCTGCATTGCACTGCAGCTCTCACAAACAGATCAGGTAACGGTATCATTCTGCACAAGTGAGACTGCTTCCAGTCACCACGGGGAGCCAACCGCTGTGGATCGCAGGGGGAGCTGACAGCGACAGAGATTTTTATGTGAGAGCCTATTCACTTGCCAATTCTAAATGTTTGGGGTCTGTTAAGTGCAATTCTTTAGTTGAGTGTCTGCTTTATTTTGGGGGTAAGCTTAGCAGTACATAGAGAATGATAAATTTAAGCAGGTAATTTAAACCTTTATAAATATGGTATGTACCCCCCACTATAGGACTGGTGCTGCACCAGGAGAATAGCAGATCAGATAAGAAAATGTGCATCTGAACCAGTAATAGGAGTAACACAAAATGTTGATGTTCCAGAATGTGCTGACAGGATTATATGTGAATAAATGTTGATTTTTTTCAAGAATAAACGTGGATTGTTGTTCCTGCAAAAATAAAAGACCATCCCCTCAAAATAAGCTCTAGCGCATCTTTCAGCGCAAAAAATATTATAAGGCCCTGTCTTATTTTTGGGAAAACACAGTATTTAAGAAGAGAAGGAAATATGAAAATAAAATGAGATCAACAAACAAATCTTTTATTGTACAAAAATTATTTGCGTATTTGGATGTCAACTTGCTGAAAATATCATCCTCTGCATTGCAAAGAGTGAAAGCCACCAAAAAATTATTAATAATCTGCAAAGCAGGTCAATTTCTGCTGCAGTCTTCTGGCGGCAGCATATGGATGATATTTGATACATTTGCTGCTACTGTGGATTTTCCACCAGTGAATACTGAGGGAAAATCCTGTGCATCAGTCGCTTGTGATCCTACCTACGACGGACTATTACAATGACCAAGTCTCCCAATAACACGCATCCTTAGCTTGACCAATCATACATTCAAATTCTATGGAAGTAAAAAGGACACAAGTATCTGCCGGCTGTTAAAAGACAATAGAATCAGACAACAAAAAAAACAAAACTGCATCAGAAGTTGGGAAAGGTCTTCAAAGCCGCACAGACATCGTCAGCATATGGTGCTGAAAAGAGAGTGATCCAAGCAAAGATGTAACAGTTCATCTGGCATTTTGCCGGCCACACACATAATTGAGTAGTTGTGAGCTCCCTCCTAAAAATATACGCAACTATCAGCCAAACATTCATATTACCTGTCAAAGGAAGAGTGGGTGAAAGGGCGGACAGATATTCTGAGAGCGCTCATATCCTGGGGGAGCACAGAATCGGGCACTGTACAAAAGACCCCAACATGTCTGTTCCATCAATGTCTATCTGGTGACAGCCAGGCGGCCCCCAAAACACGTTAGATAACTGGGTCACATAGTTACATAGGTTAAAAAAATCCCTAGGTCCATCTAGTTCAACCTTTCTCCACCAAATTCCACATTTTGTCCCTAAGTCACTTATAACCGAGGGAATCATCCAGCCCTTTTTTTAAAAGCTGTTATAGTATCTGCCATTATTACCTCTTGTGGTAGTGTATTCCACAGTCTGACTGCTCTAACTGTAAAGAACCCTTTCCTATTTAGCTGCCGGAATCACTTTTCTTCCAATTGCAGTGAGTGCTCCCTGGTCCTTCGTATTGTCTTTGGAAGAGATAAGTCATGTGCCAGTCCTTTATATTGACCACACACGTATTTATACATATAAATGAGATCTCCTCTGAGACGTCTTTTTTCTAAGCTAAACTTATCTACCGTTTTCAACCTCTCATCATATGGGAGGCCTCCATTCCTTGTAGTAGTCTAGTTAGCTGCCTTTGGACTAACTTTTGAATGACCTTTTTAAATTGTGGAGCCCAAAACAGGATACCATATTCCAGATGTGGCCTTACAAGTGATTATAGAGGGGTAACAATTGAGGGGTTGATTGGCTGACATTCATCCAATGTGTATGGCTACCTATAGTATCACCCAGTCTTCTGTCCATATTTGCGTAAAAAAGAAGTAAATACATATCAGAAAAGATTTATTTCTAATATGGTCTGTATTTTCTCGAAAGAAAAAAATAAATTAGACATCAAATCGATATGAACAGCAAAATTCTAAATTAATGAATTAAAAATTAAATAGAATCGGTCAGCAGGTTTCTGCTATGTAATTGATGACAGTATGCCGTTGGGGTTAAAATACAAAAATCAACTCAGCCTCTCTTATCAGGCTGTGTGCGGTTTACTTAAACTAAAGGCTTTATGACCTAGTGATTATCGTTGCTGGCCTGTGCGGCAGTCTGACACACCCTCCTCTGATTGACACCTCACTATCAATGTACAAGCTCTTAATTAAGAGCTTGGTGTGGGTGAAAATAGCTATGTCAGCCTTGCCGCTTTGCTAAATCTAAAACCTCTGATTATATCAGAACGGCTGCAGCCAGTAATCTAAGTGATACATCGTTGGATTCAGAGTCTCTTTGCCTACATCATGCTGCTCTCAAAGGAGGTAGCAAAAACCTGCTGACAGATTCCCTTTAGGACATCTAGAGAACTACACGTTTCTTAACATCTATATGAGATTTAACCCATCAGATGGCGCTTCTTGAAAGCATCACTGCCATTTACTCTATTTTGCCTGATGAAACAGGAGGTATACTAACCACTTACATATATACATTCCACTACAAACATATATTTGTTTTAGTGTATCTAAAATGAAACTTAAGAAGTAACTATCCTTTTAATCTTTATTTTATAAATGAATACTACACATGAAAATGAGCAACTTCATAATATATCTTATTGTGTATGGGCAGCACGGTGGCTCAGTGCTTAGCACTGCAGTCCTGCAGCGCTGGGGTCCTGGGTTCAGTTCCCACCAAGGACACCATCTGCAAGGAGTTTGTATGTTCTCCCTGTGTTTGTGTGGGTTTCCCCCAGGCTCTCAGGTTTCCTCCCACACTCCAAAAACATACAGTTAGGGACCTTAGAGTGTGAGCCCCAATGGGGACAGTGTTGCCAATGTATGTAAAGTGCTATGGAATTAATAGCGCTATATAAATGAATAAATTATTATTATTATTATTGTGCTTCTTTTTCCTCCTGTTTTTTTTTTTTATTCTCCAACCATGGGTAAATCTGTATTCAGTAAAGACAGCTGTTCACATTACTGAGATAGGAGACAGCAGTTGGAGCTCATTACATTCTATGGAGAAGACAGCGGTAGAAGGGAGGAGCTAAAGGCAGAGATTTTCTGCTGCAAGTTCTCCTGAAACACTTACAGTTCTCCTATCTCCGTAATGGAAAAGCCTGTAATCATTGAATACAGATTTCACCCATGAATTCTTCAAACTGTCCCTCCAGTGAGGAAGGAGACAAACTCTAGCGCCACCCATTGGAAGTTGTCAGGTCTCCATAAGGAGAATAGTCTTCCCTGTCGTACCTATGAATTGAGAATTTTTAGAATGAAGTTGATTTCTCTGATAAGATATATTACAGGGTTTCTTATTTTCATGTTTACTATTCATTTATGGAAAAAAAGAAATTAAAACAATGGTTAACCTAACTTTTTAAAATTCTGTTGATAAAAAAAAAAATCAATCCATTTTGAGTCTACAGCTCTTATAACAATCTGTTTTTCTACAGTAAAAAAAATAAATACAAATACTTTGTAGACTTATCTTAAAGGGGTATTCCCATTTCCCAGATCCTATTCCAATATGTAGTAGGTATAATAATCTTAATATTAGCAAATACCTCCAATTAGATAATGTAGTATGGTTCTCCTGATTTATGTCATTTACCTCATTTGCAGGGCATTACAGTAGCTTAGATATCCATGGTTATGTCCACTCATAGTAACAGTTGCTTGTGGTCTGGTTGTAACCATGGAGAACTAAGCTACTGCAATACCCTGCACATGAAGTAAGGGACAAAGCTTATCAGGAGAACTATACTACATTTCTAAATAGAGATATTTGCTAATATTATTATTACACCTACTACATTTTAGGATAGGATCTTAGAGATGGATACAACTCTTTAAAGTTGTGTGTGATGCCCTTCCAGTTGCCTTATTAAATTAAATTTAGGACTAAATTTCAACTACAGCCTTTGTTTAGTTATGATGTCATTAAATGCAGGTTTACAGTCAAAGATTTCATGAAGTCATAAGTCAAGGAGCCCAGCTGAGCTGCATTAGTCTTATGGTGTCTTCAGGTGAGCGTAGAAGGTTTTAAATAGAGTTGAGCGCGGTTCTAGGTTCGAGGTTCTCCAGTTCTAGGCTCGAGTGATTTTGGGGGCTGTTCGAGATCGAACTAGAACTCGAGCTTTTTGCAAAAGCTCGATAGCTCTAGATACGTTCGAGAACGGTTCTAGCAGCAAAAAGCAGGGCGTTTTACAGCTACAGTGTGCAGGAGCCATCGCTGGCAGCCTGCCACAAGCTGGTAACCAAGATAAACATCGGGTATCCAAGCAAAGCGGTTTGGTTAGTAACCCGATGTTTATCCTAGTTACGTGCAGGAAGCCCACACTTCCCCGCTCAGCTCGCTCCGCCCCCTCCTGCCCGCGGCATGTACACATACATACACACACACACACACACACACACACACACACACACACTGTCCCGCTCGGCTTACCTGCGGTGATGAAGTCCCGCCATCCCGACCTCAGCGCTGTCACTGTCCTCCATGGCCGCCGCTTGTCACATCACCTTCTCTCGCTTCCGACCCGAGACTGACTAGCGGTGACGTCACGGGCCTATCGCGATACTTGGTGTGAAGGCGCCGGTCATTGAACTCAGTGACAGGGGCTGTCAGTGTGCTGGAGATCAGCGCAGGTAATGTACCTCGCTGACAGCAGCACTTGTCATCCCCTGCAGTGACCTGGGCTGACCCATTGATGTTAGCTCAGGTCACTGCACTGCTCTCCCAGCCAATGGGGAACATCCTGCTCTTCATTGACTGGGACAGTGTGGATCGTCATGACAACCCCTTGGATTACACCAGACCTGGATTTGTTTTTCTTTCTAATAAATTGGTTAAAGAGGGAATGTTTTGGGGAGTGTTTTTTCAAATAAAAATGTGTTTGTTGTCTATTTTTTTTTATTACTGACTGGGTTGGTGATGTCGGGTATCTGATAGACGCCTGACCTCACCAACCCCAGGGCTTGATGCCAGGTGACATTACACATCTGGTATTAACCCCATATATTACCCCGTTTGCCACCGCACCAGGGCGCGGGATGAGCTGGGGCGAAGCACCAGGATTGGCGCATCTAATGGATGCGCCACTTCTGGGGCGGCTGCGGCCTGCTATTTTTAGGCTGGGGAGAGTCCAATAACCATGGACCTCCTTAGTCTGAGAATATCAGACCCCAGCTGTCTGCTTTACCTTGGCTGGTGATCCAATTTTGGGGGGACCCCTACGTGTTTTTTTTTTTTAATTAACTTATTTAATTTAAAATAACAGCGTGGGGTGCCCTCAGTTTTGGATTACCAGCCAAGGTGAGGTTGCCAGCTGTGGTCTGCAGGCTGCAGCCGTCTGCTTTACCCTAGCTGGCTACAAAACTAGGGGGAACCCTACGTCATTTTTTTTTTCATTTTTTTGGCTAAATACAAAGCTAAGCACCCCTTAGTGCCACATGAAAGGCACCAAAGGGTGCAAAATTACAAAATGCAGGAGAGTGGGACATTATGTGTCTTTCTGCCATTATAATGACAGAAAAGACTGATATGAAGTGCACAAGCACAAGAAAATCACCAGAGCGCTCTACGCTGTGAAAAGCAGTAGAAAATGGCACTGGAGTGAACATGTGACCGCCTCATGTAGGATGAAGCTATGGATCCTGGGTAAATTTATGCATTTACCCTCATTCAGTTTTTTTGCAGTACACAAAAAAAACGGAAGGCACACGGATGACAAACAGATGACATATGGACCGTCTACGGAACGGAAACGGATGCCACACGGATGCACCCGTGAAAAAAAACTGACTGTTTTTTGCAGACCACAAAAATGGATCGGTCGTGTTAATGTAGCCTTATTCTGATCTGCTGTTTATAAACAGCAGGCAGAAATAAGTGAATAACGCCCCCCAGCGTCAGAAAATCTCCGGGTTTCAGGGCTAGCTGAGACCCTGGAGATCATGATTCAGGACGGTTTTTCCGGTCCCCGCTCACGTGATCACAGGTATACACCGATGATCACGTTACAGTAAATGACAGCGCCGGTAAAAAATTATTTATCTCCCATCTGGCATGAACAAACACTTCACTTCTTCTCCACTTTTTCTCCGTTCTTTTTCTCCGTTCTTTTTCTCCGTTCTTTTTCTCCGTTCTTTTTCTCCGTTCTTTTTCTCCGTTCTTTTTCTCCGTTCTTTTTCTATGGTCGGTCTACCCATTAGCTCTGCCATGCATACTGTAGCTCTACACCTACTGCACATGTTACTTTATGATTGACATCTCTTTCGTACCAGAGCTGTCTAAGCCTACTCTGACCCCATATTTGTCATTACTATATTGTCCTTGTACTGTATTATGACATTTGTATCATGTGTTTCATTTCTTGCTGTGTTGCAATTTTTTTGGCTGCATCCCAATTGTACCTCTACATTGTTCGAGTTTATGTTATTGTTCTCTCACTCTTATGTGATACTGATTATTGTCATTTTTCATGATTACAAGCAGATAAGTCCAATCTGACGAAGGCTCAGGCCGAAACGTCATTTGTAACTTGTTTAGGACAAAAACATATATGCTTATGAAAAAAAAAATTTTTCTTAATACGGACCAATAAAGAGTGATTTTGCATTACTATCCGTTGTGACTTACTGACTTAGTCTGGGAGATTTAGAGTGCCGAGGTTACTCACTAATTTTATCTATTATTACCTCTGAGCACCTATATACCAGTGAGCAGAACTTCCTCTACAGTAGTTCTCCTGATTAGGCATGCCCTTACCTCATGAGCAGGGCATTGCAGCTTTGGTAGCAACCATTACGACATGGACTCTGCTGCTGTGGACCCGGGGAGAGTGAGTGCAGATTCATTGCACCCACACTCCTCACATGAAGGGTCCGCACTCCTAGAAAATGGGGGATACGTTCCCTGAGTGTCTCCCCCCCCATATTCTAGATGGTCCAGAGTCGTCGTGGGACCCCTTTATTTTTTTTCTTACAATAAATTGGTGAAAGAGGAAATGTTTTGGGGACTGTTTTTTCAAATAAATTTCTTTTGTCGATTTTTTGTTTTTGTTAGTACTGACAGTTTATGATGTTGGGTATCTAATAGACGCCATGACACCACAAACTGCTGGGCTTGATCTCAGGTTACTTTACAGCTAGTATCAACCCGATTTATTACCCCGTTTGCCACTGCACCAGGGCACGGGATGAGCTGGGGTGAAGCGCCAGGATTGGCGCATCTAGTGGATGTGCCACGTCTTGGGTGCCTGCGGCCTGCTATTTTTAGGCTGTGAAGGCCCAATAACTATGGACCTTCCCACCCTGAGAATACCAGACCACAGCTGTCCGCTTTACCTTGGCTGGTGATCCAATTTGGAGGGGACCCTACTTTTTTTGTGTAATTATTAATATTTATAAAATAATTATAAAAAAAGAGCCTGGGGGGACCTCCACATTGGATCCCCAACCACGGTAAAGCTGCCAGCTGTGGTTTTCAGGCTACAGACGTCTGCTTTACCCTAGCTGGCTATCAAAAATGGGGGGACCCAACGTCATTTTTTTTTTAAGTATTTTTTAAATAGAAAAAATTAATGGGCTTCCCTGTATTTTGATTGCCAACCAAGGTAACGACAGGCAGATGGGGGTGGCAACCCATAGCTGTCTGCTTTATCTGCGCTGAGAATCAAAAATACCACGGAGCGCTATGTCATTTTTTTTAAAGATTTATTTTTACAGCACTGTGATGTCCAGCAATCAAAATACAGGGAAGCCCATTTTGGTTTTAGTTATTTAAATAAATAATTAAAAAAAATATATATGGGCTCCCGCTGCATTTTTGTATTGCTAGCTAAGGGTAATCCAAGCAGCTACTGGCTGCTAATCCCAACTGCTTGGTGTTACCTTCACTGGCAATGGAAAATCCAGGGAAGCATTTTTTAATTTTTTGGCCAAAAAACTACAAAAAAAGGACGTGAGCTTCGCCATATTTTTGTATGCTAGCCAGGTATAGCAGGCAGGTGCTGGAAGAGTTGGATACAGCGCCAGAAGATGGCGCTTCTATGAAAGTTCCATTTTCTGAGGCGGCTGCAGACTGCAATTCGCAGCAGTGGGGCCCAGAAAGCTCAGGCCAACCTGTGCTGCGTATTCCAATCCCCAGCTGCCTAGATGTACCTGGCTGGACACAAAAATGGAGCGAAGCCTACGTCATTTGTTTTCTAATTATTTCATGAAATTCATGAAATAATAAAAAAAGGGCTTCCCTTTATTTTTGGTTCCCAGCAGGGTACAAATAGGCAACTGGGGGTTGGGGGCAGCCGTACCTGCCTGCTGTACCTGGCTAGCATACAAAAATATGGCGAAGCCCACAATTTTTTCAGCAAAAAACTTCTGCATACAGTCCTGGATGGAGTATGCTGAGCCTTGTAGTTCTGCAGCTGCTGTGTGTCTGTATGGAGAAGAGCAGACAGCAGCTGCAGAACTACAAGGCTCAGCATACTCCATCCAGGACTGTATGCAGAAGTTTTTTGCCCACCAAAAAAATGACGTGGGCTTCGCCATATTTTTGTATGCTAGCCAGGTACAGCATGCAGCCACGGGCTGCCTCCAACCCCCAGTTGCCTATTTGTACCCGGCTGGGAACCAAGAATATAGGGAAGCCCTTTTTTTTTTTTTTTAATTATTTCACTTATTTCATGAAATAATTAAAAAACAAATGACGTGGGCTTCGCCCCATTTTTGTGTCCAGCCGGGTACAACTAGGCAGCTGGGGATTGGAATCCGCAGCACAGGTTAGCCCGAGGTTTCTGGGCGCCTCTGCTGCGAATTTCAGTCCGCAGCCATCCCAGAAAATGGCGCTCTCATAGAAGTGCCATCATCTGGCGCTGTATCCAACTCTTCCAACAGCCCTGGAGCCGGGTGGCTTGTTGGGTAATCATGAGTTAATACTGGCTTTGTTTTACTAGCCAGTATTAAGCCAGAGATTCTTAATGTCAGGCACGTTTGACCCGGCCATTAAGAATCTCCAATAAAGGGTTAAAAAAAAGACACCACACAGAGAAAAAATACTTTAATAGAAATAAATACACAGACACATTAGAGACTCCATCTTTATTACCCCCTGTCAGCCCAATAAATCCCCAATAAACCAGCGCTGATAAGAGGTTTTTAATAGAGGCTTAAATTATAAGCAGCAATTTCAGCGTTCCAAGTGCCTTTAAATGAATTTGAAGAAACTGCACTTCAGGACTGTAGTGAGGATTGTAGTGAGGATGAGGTGCCCCAGCCCATTACTTGATGGGCTGGGGCACCTCATCCTCACTACAATCCTCACTAGTGTAGTAGTAGTGACGATTGTAGTGAGGATGAGGTGCACCAGCCCATCATGGGCTGGGGCACCTCATCCTCACTAGTGTAGTAGTAGTGACGATTGTAGTGAAGATGAGGTGCACCAGCCCATCATGGGCTGGGGCACCTCATCCTCACTACAATCCTCACTACAATCGGGAAGCAGCGTGCAGCCTTCACTCCATGAGTGATCAGTGCTGCTAGCGGTAACAGCGGTAACGCTGACAGACGCGTTACCATAGCAACGGTGCTCCCGGAGCCGCGGTTAGCGGTGACGTCACCGCTAACTTCGTTGCTATGGCAACGGTGATCTCCGTTAATGACCGGCTGTGTCAGCCGGTCCCTAACGTAACGGGGAGTCGACCGTGTGCTAGACCATATCGCCGGTACACGGCGATACACAAATGTGCACCGTGTACCGGAGAAATGCACTTGCAGGTCCTACATGACGTGTCATAGTCATGTGACCAGTCTGTAGCCAATGAGATAATAGCCACGTGACTCGTCACATGGCTATTTTGACGTCACAATAGGTCCTGCTTCTCTGCTGGCAGTGCCGGTCACCGGGAGGATTCAGCGATCATCGGATGGAATTGCGGCAGGAGACAGAGTGCAGGAGGGATCGCGGGGACCGGTAAGTGTTATGGCAATGTTTATTAACTGTTTGTGTACATTTATCATGCATTTTGTGTTTGTGATTGCCTCCCATTATAGCCTATTGGTTCGAGTTCGGTTCGTCGAACCGAACTCGAACGGGATCCCCGTTCGGCGAACCGACCTCGAGCCGAACCGCGACCGGTTCGCTCATCTCTAGTTTTAAACAAATTAATCTGGCATTTAATAACTAGTTAAAGAACCCTCCGACCATTTCTCCAAAAAAATAAAATTATTTAAGTTTGTATCACAGTTAACGTTTTATCAATTCTACTTCCCTCATTTGTTAATTAATCCAATATTAGTAATCCAATTTATCCATCCAACTATCAGATAGAAGTGGAATTTACACGACACAAATGCCTTTCAAGATGCGGCATATATACTTGTACATATTGTAATTTAATGTGGAATGTTTCATTTTAGTCCCCAAATGTTCCTCAAGCTCATCCGTAAGAAGAAGGATGAAAAAAAAAAAAATACAAAGATGAACATTGTTCACCCTGATTAAGTAAGAGCTCATTAAAGAGCTGTCAGTAGCTCACTTTGAATATGCATGAAGCATATAATCAGATCTCGTACTGTCACTAGAGGAGAATACGGTAAGTACAAAGGATTGATTTAATTACTTGGAGTAGGCTATAGTGGTCGAGCCTTCTTGTTACTCAAAAATAAAAAGGAGGCTGCATTCGAGCTGTTTTAGCAAAAGAAGGGGGGAAGAAAAGGCAATTTTGTGCTTCTATGAAATGGAAACGGTGGAGACAAAAACCCAAGAATTTTATTTACTTTGTTCCTCAAACTTCGAGAAATAGAAATTTTATTTCACAGTTCATCATTAGCGGATGACAATATGGTAAGAAAGCTTGTTAAAAATTTAACTGGGTGTGAAGTAGCGAATTTTGTGTAATTCTTGTAGTCAAACAATAGAATGGCAGCAATTTTGAGAATGTTTCAAACTTTGTAAGTCCTAAGAGTGTAAATATAGGACAAAAACAACTATTTGGGGATTTAGGAAATTAATAGTTAAAGCCGCTCCGAGCACTGATAGCTGAACCTTTTCTGCATTACTCATCTCAATCCAAACATGAAGGAACTTGTTGCAGAAGCACTTTTGACCACACAGACTAGTATAAGGCCTAGGTCAGGTCAAGACACCGCCATTAGTGGATTATGTAAATACATTCAGGCAATGTTACCCGGGGTAATGAAAGTTCACCTAGCTGGACTGCTCTAGGACCCAGCAAGGAGATCGCAACCTTATTTTGCAATTTCATGTGACGTACACTTATTTCTTTGACAATCTTATTTTGATAATTAAATAATTCTGTGAATTGTTTGAATAGTATGTGACGGCACAAGCAATTTTCTTAAAAGAGGACCAATAATATCCTCCAATTAGGTGAATTACAGTTAGGTCCAAAAATATTTAGACAGCGACCGAATGTTCGTGATCTGCATGTCACTATTTACAATGAAACAATTGAGATGCAATTGAAGTGTAGACTTTCACGATTAATTAAGGGTTGAACAAAAATATCCTGTGAAACATTTAGGAATTGCAACCATTTTTTCTACAAATCCTCCTCATTTCAGGGGCTCAAAAGTAATTGGCCAAATTTAGTTTTTCCATGATTAAAATGTTAATTTTTAATACTTTGTAAAGTATCCTTTGCAGGCAATGACAGCCTGAAGTCTGGAAGCCATGGATTTCACCATCGCTGTTTTCATACTTTGTGATGCTTTGCCGGCTTTTACTGCAGATGACTTCAGTTGTTGCTTGCTTGTGGGTCTTTGTTTTGTCTTAAGCATGTGAAATGCAGCTTGATGGCTTGAGTTGTGGTGATTGATTCGGCCATTTCAGAATATTCCATTTATTTGCCTTAAAAAACTCCTTTGTTGCTTTAGCAGTACGTTTTGGGTCATTGCCCATCTTTTCTGTGAAGCGCCATCCAACCTTGCTGTATTTGGTTGAATCTGAGCAGAAAATCTCTCCCTGTACACTTCAGTATTGATCTGGCTGGTCCGGTCTTCAGTCACATCATTAATAAACATTCGTAACCCTGGGCCACTGGAAGCCATGCATACCCGACCATCACACTGCCTCCACCGTGTGTTACACAGCGGGTGCTGTGCTTTGGATCATGAACCATTCCAAGCCTTGTCCACTCTTCTTCCCATCATGCTCGTACAGGTTAATCTTGGTATCATCTGTCCGCTGCTTCTTCTCCAAAACTGGGAAGCTTCTTTGTTTGTTTTGTTTTGTTTTTTTTTGCAAAGTCTACCTGGCCGTTCTATTTTTAAAGTTGTAATAGTTCACACCTTGTGGTGAACTCTGTATTTTCTCTCATGAAGTCTTCACTTGATTGTAGTCTTAGATACTGAAACACCTACTTGCTGGAGTGTTCTTCATGTGTGTGCATGTTATGAAAGGGTTTTTCTTTACCATGGAAAGAATTCTGTAATCATCCACACTGTTGTCTTCCATGGGTGTCCAGTTCTTTTGGACTTCCCAAATTTACCAGTGCACTCTTGTTTTGCAGAATGAATCAGACTGTTGATTTGGCCACTGCTAACATGTCTGCTCTCTCTCTGATGGGACGTCGTCTTTTTTCAGCCTAATGATGTTCTGTTTCTCTTACATTCAGAGCTCCTTTGACCGCATGTTGTTAGTTCACAGCAAAACCTACCAAATTCAAATACCGCACCTGGAATCAGCTCCAGACCTTTTACTTGCTTAATTGATGATAGGTTAATGAGGGAATAGCCCATGCAGACTATTAGAGAGCTTTTGCTTTAATTGTTCAATTACTGTTGGTCCCTTCAAAAAGAGGCCGCTACATATTAAAGAGCTGTAATTCCTAAGCCCTTACTCCAGTCATGATGTGAATACTCTCAAATTAAAGAGTCTGCACTAAGCCCAGACTGATTATATTACAACTGTATCTTGAATATGTTTGGTAAACTGCTAAAATGTCAAAACTCACTGTCCAAATATTTCTGGACAAAATTGTATGTACAAAAAATAAAATAAATGAAAAACAAAAAATAATATACTTACCTGTTCTTTTCTCCCATTGACCCAGCACTCATCTGGTGATCAGAAAGGTGCTGTGGACCAGGAGGACCACTGGATACTCAGTCCTGGATCAGTGGTGGAAAGAAAGGTTGAACAATAATTTTATTTTTCTCTATTGGAAGTTGTTTTACTTTTTCCCCTCTTTTTCAGAAGTTGGATAACACCTTGAGAAGGTAGATGTTTAGATAACTAAGCAGTAGTAGTTTAGGGCAGGAAAATAAAATAAATAAAATTATTTTTTTTGTGTTGTTGCTTATATCAGTATTATATGTGAATACCTGAAGTGCTCTTTTCCCTGCAGGCTCATAAATGTTTACAAATCTTCTCAAATTGTATTAATTTAGGATAAAGTGAAAAACAGAATATGGAGAGGAGGGGGATGCAGCTGCAGCAAAAATATCTGACTGGCTCACAGTACCCAAGATAATGTTTACATCACATCATCAACCAGAAAGATGAGGATATGCATTTACCGAAACTCTGTATTGCTGCCTGTGATAGTTTCTGCAGATACAGGAAAACTATAATTGTGACTGTATTTATAATGAACAACTTGACTGATAACACTGAAGGTAACCTTATATGACGAGCAGCCATGAGGCCTTGACAAAAAACAGATCAAACTAGACATAATGGAAGAGACATCATGTGTAACCCAATATGACTGAATTTTGATGTGGTGCCGCTGTGGACGAGTACATGACTTACATATCAGTTTGCAATGCTCTGCAGTGTGTTAGATTTCACATCCAATCTTACATGTGCTAACGGGTAGATACTAAAAATCATAAATTGTAAGTTTTGGAGTCAAAGCAATTTTTATACAAATGTGATCTTGTGATTCGAAATAAGATGGCTAAGCATAGTAAGCAACTTTAAATATAGAAAATAGAGTCCACAGCGCCCTGGTCAGAAAAAAAACCCACCTGTGTAATCAACACACAATCAGCGGTATAGGGACGCACGTCCAAAATCAAGGGATTACTTGATATAACACACCATAAGAAAAAAAGGGGTGACAGCGTCCCACTGGGTAAAATTCAATCCATATTTATTCCATTGGATGAACAGACGGCAACGTTTTGACCGGTTTGGTCTTTTTCAAGCAACTTTAAATAGATTTGGAAAGAAAATATTTTCTACGTTTGCCAAATGTGGGGTAACAAACTGTACAGCAACTAGATGAGGAGTTGCCAATCATCTTCAGGATGGGATCTAATTACTGCAGAGCCTGAGTCACTGGTGGAGAACTGTATATGGCCCTTTTAAATCCAATAAATCATCAAAATGAACAATTCCACCTTCTTTAAAGGTAGAAATGGGCTCGCTGACCTCTTGGGCCCCGTGTGCGGCTGCACAGGTTGCACCAATGATATATGTCTACCCCTGGCCTGAGTCATCCATTAGAGCATAAGGCACCGACACGTCAAACATTGAAGATACTGTAGTGTTGCAATTTTATTGAAGCTGATCTATTGTCTGCAGACTAGTGATATCACGAACATTTAGTCACTTCTGAAGACCTCCATACACATTAGACTAAGATCGGCTGTATCCGTCATTATCAACAGACAGCCTAACATGCATGGCGACCTAGCAACTCTCTGACGACACAGGATGTTGAGGAAAGAGAAGTGTAGGACACGTCCAATTTCCAAAGGTTTGATTCTTTTGTTCTCCAGGAGATAAGCCACCGTCAGATGATTCAACTTTCTCATAGAGAACACAGAAGTTATCGGATGAGCCAAGCTTTCCTGTGTATAGGGGAACTAGGGATCCGCAGTTCGCCAAACAATTGTTCAGCTTACACCACTATTGTGTAAGGAGTGGGGGGACTTTTAACTTCTACCATAGACATACAGGTGCTTTTCACTTTTTCTTTCTGCCCTCTCATAAGGTGTATGTAAGTGTGTGTGTATATATATATATATATATATATATATATATATATATATATACATATATATATATATACATATACATACATACACATTATATATACATATATATATATACATATATACACATATATATATACATGCATACACACATATATATACACGCATACACACACACACACGCATACACACACACATACACATATATATATATGTATACATACATATATATATATATATATATATATATATACATACATACATACACACACACACACACACACACACACACACACACTACAAGGATGTGCATGAGCCACACAAGCCAATGGCACTCATATGACACAAAAGGCTATATTCCACAGTTACCCTGAAACAGAGACCTGGTAGGAGGAATATTCCCACTTTTGTGTTAAAGCCAGCAGGAAAGCACAACGATCTATTGCTTCTTGCCATGTATTGTTTGGGCCACGATCTAGCACAGTGGTGGCCAAATAGGTGTAATACAGGGTAAGCAATCTCTGATTTATCCTTTATGCTCGGTATTCATTAGAATAGTTGGGGATACAACATGCCCAAAACAAGGTATGGCAGCCATATAAGAAAAGTGCTGTTGCATCAGCTCACAGTTTGGTGAAATATTCCTATTTGTAGACATGGTGCTCGGAAAAGCCAGGCCGGTTCCTGTGTACCACTAAGTCAGTCGATCCAATTTGAGAGAGATCCAGTACTACTGAATCATGGCAGAGCCAATTTATTTGTGCCTTATTGGATTTTTAGGATATTGGTTGTCATGATTAAGGGCAGTAATCTGCCTGAAACGCATCGACCGGACTCCATGGATTGATTTTGTTGTTTCTATTTTTGTCCAATTGATTTTATTGTTCTTATTTTTGTCCAATTGATTTTGTTTGTTTTTGTCTGATAAATATGAAGTTTTATGGAATCTCCACTGGCTCTCCCATGAGTCAATGGTGCTGGATCTCTCTCATATTGGATCTAATGGCAACTATATAGACATATTTAGGATTACCCAAACCTCATCCACGACTGTATTTCTCTATAACAAACCTACCCCACTGCTTGTTTACCGAACATTCGGGATACTGCCTGTAATGACCTTAGGTCACATGAAAATATAGTGTGGATGTTTAACGACTTTAGATTGGTGTAGGAAAAAAATAAATAATGCTGTTGAGTTGTGATACCCGTTATATAAATATAAATATAGTGCATCTGAGACAGATCACCTGGTAACGCTACGGACGGTGTCGCTCCACAGCGGCCTACACTTTGCATGAGAAACAACACACAGAAACCTGCATTTTAGCACTTGTGCTCAACAGGCACTTAATGGTATGAAATGATGGACACAGAATCCCATCCTTTCTAATAAATCTTGTGACAAAAGCTAAAAAAGACATCATCCCATTAACTAGTGATCTGAACCGCTAATGCAGAGTACTTCCTAGTGCCTTTTATGTCCAATGTGGCTATTTAAAAAAAAAAAAAAAAAAAATCTCGCTAGGCATTCATTGTGAATAACAGACTCATTCATCTTTTATCTCCATCTCTTCTGAGGAGAGCGTGAGTGGGGCTGAAGGTGTCATTGATATGATGAAGTGGAAATTAATCAGAATTTCTCTCATATTTTCCTCATCACGCTAATTTACTTTTGTCAAAATTTCTCTCAGTTGGAAGCGTTCGGACGCAGCCCCCTGTTGTAGTCTTTATTTTATTTTATTATTTTATTTTTTTTTCCTAATGCAGAATTGCCAAAGAGTGCGTCAATTGAAAAGCACCAAGGCCTCGGACACAAAAAGCATTCGAAATTCTCATTTAGTTGTCTTTATTTTGCTAGCGCCATGTGGTCCTTGAAGATGTAGAAAACACGGGAAGCCAAGTAAAGATCAGAGCGAGCTCATTAGCATTCTGACCAAACTGGAGTGGTGGAGATGTATAGTTTGGCTCGTTTGTCGTTCTGAAAGCTGCCGGTGGTAAGCTTTTCTATTTCATTGTTGCTTTTGTCTTTTGGGGAGTTTTTTAACGCAGCGGGGTGTTTGCTAGCTCCTGGGCTGCACAAGGCATTGTGGGAACCTTTCTTGAATTGTTGGCCCTATAGTATCACTATAGTGTAAGTCACAAAGTTTTTCACTGGCCATTGAAACGGGAAAAATTACACCAATTTATCGGATTCAGCTGTGACCTACCTTAAGACTTGAAGAATAAAAATGCAAGTGAACTAAATTGGAAGGTAAGGGTCTTAATGTGCGGTCTAGAGGCTGGCAGGATTTTCCAGCAATTAATTGAAATTTGAATATTTATTAAGAACCTGCCGATATACAGGAAAATTGTATTTTTTTTTATTAAAAAGTGGATCTTTAAACAACATCTCTGTAGTACAGAAGGGAAGGAGACTCCTGGCGAGATTGGTTTATGCTTCGGAATTATGTAAATAACGCGCTACCTCTCAGAAGACCTCCGCAAGTTATTACCCTGCCCATTTGATTTTTTTTATTATACATAAGGCTTACTTTGATGGGTTATGAAGACTACATTAACGCTGCCATCCTACACGTCTCCAAGTTGCAGTTAAATGGATAAAAGTCTTTTTGGATGAATTTATCTGCTAAATCCTTGTGGCTGCCCTCCTATCTTGGATGATGACCCAAAAGAATGTCAACAGCTCATTTCCCAGAAGGCTGCGAAGAGTCACTATGCAAGTCATAATCTGCTCACTCTCAAAGAACCATTTCAAACATCGCATTTCACAAGCTGTTAAAATGGGAAGAGAAAAAAAAAAAAAAGTCACTCATCTCCTGACCACCCTGATAAAACATGTCTTCTGTGTGCATTCTGAATCGCCTTACAACGCAGCCGTCCTAGGTTTATGTTTATGGAAATCTCGCTTTAGAAAATATCTGAGCTTGGATGACAATGTGCTAAATTCTCGCTACCTAAAAATATATTTTAGCAGAACGCAGAGGATCCTACATTTATATTAATTACCTTCATGTTAACGACCTATTGCTCCAAGTGCAATACAGATCCAGTTATTCTTAAAGGGAACCGGTCACCAGATTTGGCGACTAATCTGCGGCCACCACCAGTGAGCCCTTATATACAGCATTCCAGAATACTGTATATAACAGCCCAGGCCACTATGTAGAATGTAAAAAACACATTTTGAATACTCACCTAGGGCGTTATCTGGTCCAAGTGCCGCTGCTCTTTGGTCCGGTGCCTCCTCTGTGCGGCGATCGCCGTCCTCTTACTTCTGAGGCCAGTGTGCATGACGCGTCTTACATCATCCCTACAGGCCAGCATTCAGGTCCTGCGAAGGCACACTTTGAGTTGCCCTGCTTAGGGTAGATCAAAGTACTGTAGCCTCCTGGACGAAGCACGGTTGTTCCGAAAAGCGCGTCAGTGCTTCGGAACGCCGCACCATCACTTTACTTGAACCATTGCATGTTATTTTTTACTGCACTTATTTTGGCTTAAACAACCAAACAGCCTATGTATTATAGGTCGTTTTTTCTATTGTAGTGTTGGTGCGGGTCCCCTATATCAATTCTATCAGTCACTTGGGTCGATCCATTCGTTTTAATTGACTTTTAGAATTGCCTGTAATAAAGATTTATTGATATTTTCATACTTTCTGGCTTGCATTGGTTTATTGGTGTTTTTGTCGATTATATGCATTTGGTGTTTAATTCGATCAAAGTATTGTAGTGCGCATGCGTGGGCGGTCTTTAACTTTTCCTCACGCCTGCACATTATAGTACTTAAATCTGCCATCAAAAAGGCAACTCAAAGTGCGTCTGCGCAGAACCGCAATGTCGGCCTATATGGATGACACGTAGACGCGTCATCCACACTGTGTTGGGTAGAAGGAGGACTGAGAACACAACAGAGGGGAGGCGTCGGACCGGAGAGAGGAGGCGTCAGACCAGAGAGACACCCATTGGACCGGGTTGCCCCGCAGTATTATAACAGGAGTAGGAAAGCGCCCTCCTCCTGTGTGTAAGACGCATTGCTATACTGCGCCATTACATCTATATAGAACAGCAATCTGATTTATCTATAGGTCTCATGGCGATTTGGACAGTGTCACCATCTTGAAGGTATATCCCTACAGAAGAATCTGTTGTGTCTGATGAAGACCCAAATATAGGGGTTGAAACATTACATTTTACATTTTTTAAATTGACTGTAATAAAGTCCTTATATTCATTTTGGTGTGCCAAGTTTTTTTGTATCCAGTGACGGGTTTGAACAGTTCTTGAGCACCCACAATTCCAATTGGCCATAAACCTTATTCCACATAGTAAATGTTATTTCATCGCCTTAACTCTGCTGCCATTTCTTCTGTCTTGGAGCACAGTACCCTGTATTGTTCATGTGCAAAATATCCACTGCAGAGGCCTGGGGGGTGGTAGGTTTTTTTTTCGTGTGAGATGTACCAACATTGATTGTGATACTGCTGGGTCTGGTTCGGGACAGAAAGACGCAAGGAAAAAAATAGTTCAGACATACTACAGCAGTCCTCATGCATTAACATGGCTCAAGTGGACATGAAAAAAAATGACGCACCTATTGCATACACAGATGGGATGGTAGCAGAGATAAGGTCCATATGTTTTTTAACTTTACAATATAAATGTGAAATCACATTTAGGCTATGTGCGCACGTTGCGTAATTACATGCAGTTACGCTGCGCTTTGTAGCGCAGCGTAACTGCATGCGTCCTGCGTCCCCTGCATAATCTATGGAGATTATGCAGGAGCCGTGCGCACGTGGCGCCTTAGAGCGCAGCGCTTCGGCTGCTGCCCGAAGAGCGCGTTCTAAGAAGTGACATGTCACTTCTTCCGTGTGCTTTGCCTACAGCCCCTGCTCTGTCTATGGGAGGAGCTGCAGGCAGAGCTCATGGAATCAGCTTTTTTTTCACTACGGACATTTTCTGCAGCGATTTGAAGCGCACGTGTGCTCTTCAGATCGCTGCAGAAATTTCTGCAGTGACTGTACGCAACGTGCGCACATAGCCTTACTGTGAGGAGATGGAGGGCTGCAAGGCGTCTGTGCACCCAGACTGACAACAAACTAAGGACATAGCCTTGTAGGGGATATAGCACCTAAAAAAAACCCCAAAACACATATTTAAAAGAGAACCTGTCAACAGGATTTAGCACTATAAAGTAAAGCCATGGCGATAATGGCGCTGTGATGCTGATTAAACTGATACATGCAGTGAAGAAAGTTTATTCAAACAGGTTAACACTGTAGATATGACACTTTGATACAATGTAAAGTAGTCAGTGTACAGCGTGAATAACAGTGTAAATTAGGTGTGCCATCTAAATAACAACACAGCCATTAGTGTCTAGATCGCTGGCAACAAAAATGAGTACACCCCTAAGTGAAAATGGCCAAATTGTGCCCAATTAGCCACTTTCTCTCCCCATGTGATATGACTCATTAATGTTACAAAGTCTCAGGTGTGGATAGGGATCAGATGTGTTACATTTGGTGTTGTCTCTCACACACTCTCTCATACTGATCACGGGAAGTTTAAAATGGCAGCTCATGGCAGAGAAATCTCAGAGGATCTGAAAAAAAAAGAATTGTTACTCTACATAAAGATGGCCTAGGCTATATGAAGATTGTCAACACCCTGAAACTGAGACAGGTTTCACTCAGAACAAGCCTCGCCATGGTTGACCAAAGAAGAGGAGTGCCCGTGCTCAGCGTCATATCCAGAGGTTGTCTTTTGAAAATAGACATATGAGTGCTGCCAGCATTGCTGCAGAGGTTACTGGGGTGAGGGGGTCCACCTGTCAGTGCTCAGACCATACGCCGCACACTGGCTATCATCCCAGAGGGAAGTCTCTTCTAAAGATGATGTACAAAGAAAGCCTACAACATTTGCTGTAGACAAACAGACTAAAGGTCCAGTCACACTAAACAACTTACCAGCGATCCCAACAACGATAGGGATCGCTGGTAAGTTGCTAGGAGGTCGCTGGTGAGATGTCACACTGCGACGCTCCAGCGATCCCACCAGCAACCTGACCTGGCAGGAATCGCTGGAGCGTCGCTACACGAGTTGCTGGTGAGCTCACCAGCAACCAGTGACCAGCCCCCAGCGCCGCGTGGAAGATGCTGCGCTTGGTAACTAAGGTAAATATCGGGTAACCAACCCGATATTTACCTTGGTTACCAGCGCACGCAGCTACACGTGCAGAGAGCAGGGAGCAGCGCACACTGAGCGCTGGCTCCCTGCTCTCCTAGTTACAGCACACATCGGGTTAATTACCCGATGTGTACTGCAGCTAAATGTGCACAGAGCAGGGAGCAGCGCACAATGCTTAGCGCTGGCTCCTTGCTCTCCTAGCTACAGCACACATCGGGTTAATTAACCCGATGTGTCCTGCAGCTACATGTGCACAGAGCAGGAGCCGGCACTGACAGTGAGAGCGGCGGAGGCTGGTAACAAAGGTAAATATCGGGTAACCAAGGACAGGGCTTCTTGGTTACCCGATGTTTACTGTGGTTACCAGCCTCCGCAGAAGCCGGCTCCTGCTCACTGCACATTTAGTTGTTGCTGTCTCGCTGTCACACACAGCGATCTGTGCTTCACAGCGGGACAGCAACAACTAAAAAATGGCCCAGGACATTCAGTAACAACCAACGACCTCACAGCAGGGGCCAGGTTGTTGCTGAATGTCACACACAGCGACATCACTAGCAACATCGCTGCTACGTCACAAAAGTTGTTCGTTAGCAGCGATGTTGCTAGCGATGTTGCTTAGTGTGACCGGGCCTTAAGGATGTGGATTACTGGAACCATGTCCTGTGGTATCATGAGACTAAGATAAAGTTAGTTGGTTCAGATGGTGTCAAGCGTGTGTGGCTGCAACCAGGTGAGGAGTACAAAGACAAGTGTGTCCTGCCTACAGTCAAGCATGGTGGTGGGAGTGCCATGGTTTGGGGCTGCATGAGCGCTGCCGGCTGTGGGGAGCTACAGTTCATTAAGGGAACCATGAATGGCAACATGTACTGTGACATACTAAAGCAGAGAATGATCCCCTACCTTCGGAAACTGGGCCGTAGGGCAGCATTCCAACATAACGACCCCAAACACACCTTCAAGACAACCACTGAAGTTAGAGGAGCGCAAAGTCTCTAACATCCACCAGCTCCGTGATGTCATCATAAAGGATGGAAGAGAATCCAACGGCTCCTGTGAAGCTCTAGTGAACTCCATACCCAAAAAAGTTAAGACAGTGCTTAGGCGTGTACTCACTTCTGTTGCCTGCGGTCTAGACATTAATGGCTGTGTGTTGAGTTATTTAGTGAGCACCAAATTTACACTGTTATACAAGCTGTACACGGACTACTGTACATTGTGTGACAGTGTCAGGTCTTCAGCGTTGTCCCATGAAAAGTTATTATATTCAACTTTCCAAGTCAAGATAGCTGTAAACTTCGCTCCACGCAGACTCTCTTGTGCGTATGTATATGTTTTTTCTGTATGTTTATTTGAAAACCAAATAAAAACAGTTTAAAAAAAGTTGTAATAAAATATTTACAAAAATATGAGAGGTGTACTCACTCTTGTGATATACTCTAAATACAGTTCATAATGTATCACAATCATTGAAAATCTGTGAAGTTTACACAAGGGGACACCAATAATAAACTAAACCAACAATGACCCTACAAAAAAAATTGGATTTCTCACATTTTTTGGTTAGTAACTGATCTTTTTTTCCCTCTCGACTAGAAGTCTCATACATTGGATTGTGTTTAAGATGGCTAACATTTCACTAACTTTAAGAAAAATGTATATATAATGCACACGATTGTAGCAAATTAGAATTATATATTAATAAAAGGGAAATTTTGAATTTTATTAAATATCCAGTATTTGGAAACAATTCATAAAGGACGAGTCACGACATCCCGGCACTTGCTTTGGAGTCTGAGACTTAAAGGCCAGATGTTGCACAAATGACCAACAATTGAAGGTTAGAATAAATTAATGACTGATTTCTGAGCTTTGATGGAATTAGCCGTACACTCCTTTTCTCAAAGTGCCATGTGAATGTTCTCCCCTTAAACATTATTCTCTCACTCCCCTCTTTTTTTTTTTTTTTTTGACAAGTGAGGCCACCCGGCAGAAAACAACTGATGCAAAACCCAGGAGTAATCCTTCTGTTTAGTTCAACACCGTGGTTAGCCTTAACACTGCCTCTATTATCCAATGGATTTAGAGGAACTTTCATTTATCTCTTGCCCTATGGCTCCAACTTTCGAGCTAAGAAAAAAAAAAAAGGGGGATTGGGGCTTTTCCGATGTAAATAGATTTGCCTCTGAATACAAAGAAGTATGTTGGCCACTGATTAAAAGTATCTACTGTAAAGCTGCCATGCACACATTTGTGATCTCCACATAAACACGGATGAAAGCAGATTATGAAATCAAGCAACTCTATGTACGTCATGGAGGCTGACTGCGCACCATAGCGGCAATATGGCAGTACTTCAAGGAGCAAAAAAGAATAGGTAGTGGGAATATCAAGCAATAAGGAAAGACGTCTTAAGAGATGCAAGCTGAATACCTGCAGGTAAACAGACCGGTCCTGTGAGGGGGGAATCAACCAGCTTCAAACCGATACGCCTTCATTAAAATTGTTCTCAAGTATTGACCACCCATGCGTAATGAAGAAAATACCAAAGATGATTTTGATAACTCAGTGCCTGATAATTAAAAAATTATTCATCTCAAACAGAAAAGTAGGTTATCAAGACTGATAATTGCTTGTTGTGATAACTACTTTGAACAATTATGGCACAGATTAATCATAGGGTTTACACGAGAAATCGGTAAGTAAAAAAAAACAACAAAACGTTGAAAAGTTGCAACATTTTTGCAGAATTTCGGGACGTGCAAACATTTTGAAGCTTAAGGTTTTCACACCAGTTTCACCCAGTGATGCCAAAAAAGTAGAAGCTGGGGAGAGACAAACTTTGGGGTACTTTACTGATCTGGAATAAGGTTTGTGGCATGTCACTTGTCAGACACTCCTGATTCACTAAGAGGCCTCTAACTCCAGTCACCTGCTCATTAGGACTGGTGTGAATAATGTTGGTCTTGATGAATTGGGGCTTTTAACTTTATTTTCTACAGGAAAATGAGGGTGCTGCCAGTGGTTAGTGCAACAACTGCAGACGCACATAGGTCCTGTAGCCTAAGGAGATCCAAAAGGTCCATATGAGAAGACCAATACTATTAAAGACAACAGATGACCGAATCTGAGATTCAATTTTTGAACCGAACACCAACTTGAGAATAAAGGTTCGGATGCTTTACGTGCGAACTTCACTTGCGTGAGCAACGCTGTGCTCAGATCTGTGAGACCCGCTACAGTGCTTGAACGGCTCATACTGGGGGTAAAATAAGCATGATCGGATGTAGTGTGCAACTCAAAAACTTGTTTGAAAAAGCCGGCCACCCTCCCCTGGAAGTGATCTGCTTATGGCTGGCTGTTTGTGGAAGGAGACTCAAACAGCGAATCACTTACTTTCTCCGGGGTTTGGGCCAAGCTCGAGGCTGTGGAGGCTCGGCTTGTTTGCTGACGGTGGACCAAACTTCCATGGAACTGCTTATCTCTATTAAAGACCCATGATAGTTGGGGGAGCTATTGGATATATTGCATAGGTTAACATGAGTCTCAAATTACATTATTGCACCTTGTTTATAAATATAACAGCCAGTTCAGATGAACATAATTATGTTTGGTGTGCAAATGGAAGAATGGATTGAATGGCACATGGCACATATGCCTGTCTGAGATGTGGACAGGCACATAGAGATGAATGCAATTTTGTTCGCACTGGTGCTAACTCTTCCTAAAGCCTTTACAATGACAGATTTCCTCCGTAGCAATACCCCCAATATCCCAGAAAACAACTGATTTTATTGCAAGCAGTATCCATGGGATTCTCGTCTCCCCTGCAACATAGTTACAGATAGGACCAGACTACCGGTTCTGCAGGATGCCGGTACTGTTAACAGGTGTGGTGGAGCACTGAGTCACTGGCTCTGTCACTTACTTTAGCAGGCTGCTGGATATTTCCAACCTGCTGGAGGCCAGCGCCATGTCGGGGACATCGGCTGGCGTGATGACCTCACTATCACGCTGTTCGCGTCCACTGCAAGAGAGGATAGAAGAGGAGAGGCAGCTGTGGCAGATTAGGTGAGTGTAAGGGTTCTTTTCTTTTTGTGGGCTGTCGTGACCTTAATACTGTGTAGGGAAACCATCATACTATTTGGAGGGTTGATCATACTGTATTGAGACTGTGGGGGACAATCAAACTTTGTGGGGGGCTATAGGGGGACCAACATATTGTGTGGGGAACTGAAGGAACCATCATACTGTGTATTGGGCTGTGGAGACCATCATGCTGTGAAGGGACCATAATAGTCAGTGGTAGACACGTTGTGTGGGTGGGAGCAGTGGTGTTCATCATACTGTGTGGAGGGCAGTGGTGACCATAATACTGTGCTAGAGACCATAATGCTGTGTAGGGGGCAGTGGTGACCATCATAATGTGTGGGGGCAGTGGTGGTCATCATGCTAAGAGGATAGCAGTGGTGACCATCATATTGATCAGTAGTGATTAATATGCTGTATGTGGGGGCTGAATCTTTATAGGGTGAGCACAGGAAGGCAATATTATAAAAAAAAAAAAAGCATAGGGGGCTGTTTGTATTAAAAAGGAGGATTGGCATCATTATTACAGAAAGGAAAGTGAGGAGGGTCCTGGAAAAGCAGTAATTCAAAAATGTCTGTTATATTTTGCAGGGACAGGTTATGGATGGAAGGACAGGTTATGGATGGAAGAAGAGGTTATGGATGGAAGAAGAGGTCATGGCAGTCTGGCCCAGATGTAAACGAAAAGGGGAAATGAAGGACTATGATCATGGAGAACATGACTGGTATATATGCAGTATACACATACAGTTAGGTCCAGAAATATTTGGACAGTGACACAATTTTCGCGAGTTGGGCTCTGCATGCCACCACATTGGATTTGAAATGAAATCTCTACAACAGAATTCAAGTGCAGATTGTAACATTTAATTTGAAGGTTTGAACAAAAATATCTGATAGAAATTGTAGGAATTGTACACATTTCTTTACAAACACTCCACATTTTAGGAGGTCAAAAGTAATTGGACAAATAAACCAAACCCAAACAAAATATTTTTATTTTCAATATTTTGTTGCGAATCCTTTGGAGGCAATCACTGCCTTAAGTGTGGAACCCATGGACATCACCAAACGCTGGGTTTCCTCCTTCTTAATGCTTTGCCAGGCCTTTACAGCCGCAGCCTTCAGGTCTTGCTTGTTTGTGGGTCTTTCCGTCTTAAGTCTGGATTTGAGCAAGTGAAATGCATACTCAATTGGGTTAAGATCTGGTGATTGACTTGGCCATTGCAGAAGGTTCCACTTTTTTGCACTCGAACTCCTGGGTAGCTTTGGCTGTATGCTTGGGGTCATTGTCCATCTGTACTATGAAGCGCCGTCCGATCAACTTTGCGGCATTTGGCTGAATCTGGGCTGAAAGTATATCCCGGTACACTTCAGAATTCATCCGGCTACTCTTGTCTGCTGTTATGTCATCAATAAACACAAGTGACCCAGTGCCATTGAAAGCCATGCATGCCCATGCCATCACGTTGCCTCCACCATGTTTTACAGAGGATGTGGTGTGCCTTGGATCATGTGCCGTTCCCTTTCTTCTCCAAACTTTTTTCTTCCCATCATTCTGGTACAGGTTGATCTTTGTCTCATCTGTCCATAGAATACTTTACCAGAACTGAGCTGGCTTCATGAGGTGTTTTTCAGCAAATTTAACTCTGGCCTGTCAATTTTTGGAATTGATGAATGGTTTGCATCTAGATGTGAACCCTTTGTATTTACTTTCATGGAGTCTTCTATTTACTGTTGACTTAGAGACAGATACACCTACTTTACTGAGAGTGTTCTCGACTTCAGTTGATGTTGTGAACGGGTTCTTCTTCACCAAAGAAAGTATGCGGCGATCATCCACCACTGTTGTCATCCGTGGACGCCCAGGGCTTTTTGAGTTCCCAAGCTCACCAGTCAATTCCTTTTTTCTCAGAATGTACCCGCCTGTTGATTTTGCTACTCCAAGCATGTCTGCTATCTCTCTAATGGATTTTTTCTTTTTTTTCAGCCTCAGGATGTTCTGCTTCACCTCAATTGAGAGTTCCTTAGACCGCATGTTGTCTGGTCACAGCAACAGCTTCCAAATGCAAAACCACACACCTGTAATCAACCCCAGACCTTTTAACTACTTCATTGATTACAGGTTAACGAGGGAGACGCCTTCAGAGTTAATTGCAGCCCTTAGAGTCCCTTGTCCAATTACTTTTGGTCCCTTGAAAAAGAGGAGGCTATGCATTACAGAGCTATGATTCCTAAACCCTTTCTCCGATTTGGATGTGAAAACTCTCATATTGCAGCTGGGAGTGTGCACTTTCAGCCCATATTATATATATAATTGTATTTCTGAACATGTTTTTGTAAACAGCTAAAATAACAAAACTTGTGTCACTGTCCAAATATTTCTGGACCTAACTGTACATGATCTGCAGAGCAGTGGGGGAAAGTTGACATTACCATTATATGGTCAGTGTATGGTGGCAATATCAGTCCTAGTACAGTACTTTTGGTTATTGGTCAGTATGGTGGTAAGATCACTATGTATATGCTGATAATATGTTATTATGGTCTGGTGGGATTTGTCTGTTATATTGCAATATTCATTGCAGCATAAATATTAAATCTTATAGCGGTATTATTGGAAATATAGGTCTTGTAATAAATCTTGATTTCCTGAAGGAAGGATAATATAAGTAGTAGAGACCCCAATCTGGGAAAGGGAAAGGAGCTGGCACGGGCCTGTGGGCTTCAACATGCCAGGGCTGAATTTTATTCCCAGTCTGTCCCTGGTCACAGAGGAAATATTTGCTTGTTAGCTCTCCGCTTAGGGTCAAAGCTTGAAGTCCAAACCCCCTTCTAATTATCTGGACAAATGTGCCGTCAAGAAGGAAAAAAAGTAGGTAGAGATTGTGCATCATTATGGTGACCCATGTCAGGGACATAGCTAGGAGAAGGCTTGTGGGGAATGTACCGTACTCGGGGTTGGCATACCGTGCCTTTACCAGTGTATATGGCTACAGGGCTAGGGAAGTGAATGCCCTGCCCGAGATAGAAATTATTTTTTTATCAATGACTGACCCATATCATAGTTTCTAAAGGCCACGTCACACTAAGCAACATCGCTAGCAACATCGCTGCTAAGGCACAACTTGCTAGCGATGTTGCTGTGTGTGACATCCAGCAACAACCCGGCCCCTGCTGTGAGGTCGCTGGTTGTTGCTGAATGTCCTGGGCCATTTTTTAGTTGTTGCTCTCCCGCTGTGAAGCGCACATCGCTGTGTGTGACAGCGAGAGAGCAACAACTGAATGTGCAGGCAGCAGGAGCCAGCTTCTGCGGACGCTGGTAACCACGGTAAACAGCGGGTAACCAAGAAGCCCTTACCTTGGTTACCCGATATTTACCTTCGTTACCAGCGTCCGCCGCTCTCAGCTGTCAGTGCCGGCTCCTGCTCCTTGCACACATAGCCAGACTACACATCGGGTAATTAACCCGATGTGTACTGTGGCTAGGAATGCAGGGAGCAGTAGCCGGCACTGACAGCTGAGAGCGGCGGACGCTGGTAACAAAGGTAAATATCGGGTAACCAGGGGAAGGGCTTCTTGGTTACCCGCTGTTTACCGTGGTTACCAGCGTCCGCAGAAGCCGGCTCCCTGCACACGTAGCAGAGTACACATCGGGTAATTAACCCGATGTGTACTGTGGCTAGGTGTGCAGGAAGCCAGCGCTAAGCGGTGTGCGCTGGTAACCAAGGTAAATATCGGGTTGGTTACCCGATATTTACCTTAGTTACCAAGCGCAGCATGCTTTCACGTGTAGCGACGCTCCAGCGATCCCTGACAGGTCAGGTTGCTGGTGGGATCGCTGGAGCGTCGCTTAGTGTGACATCTCACCAGCAACCTCCTAGCAACTTACCAGCGATCCCTATCAGGTTGTATCGTTGTTGGGATCGCTGGTAAGTTGTTTAGTGTGACTGGGCCTTAAAGCTGGTGTCACACATAACGACAACGACGTCGCTGCTACGTCACCATATTCTGTGACGTAGCAGCGACCATAGATGATCGTTAGTAAGCTGTCAAACATGTTATATAAAGCAGCGACGGAGCAGCGATCATAGCGACGTCGACGGTCGTTGTGTGGTTTCAGACATAGCGTAACGATAGTCGCTGCTGCGGTGTCAAACACAAGGATTATCAGCTTATCAGCATGGCGCAGCGGGATAGCAGCGATCAAAAAATGACCTGGAACATTCAGGAGCGAGCAACGATTTCGCAGCAGGGGTCTGATCGTTGTTATGTGTCACACACAGCGACGTCGCTGTTGAGGTCGCTGCTACGTCACAGAATATGGTGACGTAGCAGCGATGTCGTTGTCGCTATGTGTGACACCAGCTTAAGAGTCAAAACAACCTTACATTACAGGGCTTTGTTCACTTGCCATCTGTTTGGAAATAATCTACTATTAAAAAGATTGGACCTGTTACAGAGTAAAAAATGGATACATGCTTTGTTTTCCATCTTGTATCTGTGTTCGTTCCACCAGTTTTGTATTTTTGTTAATTACTTGTAGTGTTTTGGTTGTACACAATGCAAAATAAATGTTCCCAAACCATCTACCAATTCCAAAATTCTACAAACTATTTGTGGCTCCTAAGACGTTTTCATGACTGCACAAATCGAATATCGAGCAATAAAACCTTTTCTAGCTATGATGGATCCTTACAGTCAAGGAGATTCTTATAAAGAAATAAATGTTTCTACAAAGGCGACAACAACAGGTTTTTTAAGCAACCTCCTAAATGAAGATCTTATGATAGTTTAAGAAGCAAGGTCTTAGGTATAGTGAAACCGCTGAAGATAATATTTCTTGCTTTATTGCTAACTTTTTATATATCAAACACTCTTTAAGTAGGAGCAACAAAGAAATGTGCTTTTATTTTTATTTTTTTTTTTAAAGATGGAAGTTGAATGTGTATTAAAACATTAGAAACATTAGTGACGCTGTTCGGTGAATTATGGATAAGTATTTTTATTCTAAATGCTTAATAATGACTATAATGACTATAGGAATATAGAAGATTCCCATAATATACAGGATAAAGGCCCCGTCACACTAAGCAACATCGCTAGCAACATCGCTGGTAACGAACAACTTTTGTGACGTTGCTAGCGATGTTGCTGTGTGTGACATCCAGCAACAACCTGGCCCCTGCTGTGAGGTCGTTGGTTGTTGCTGAATGTCCTGGGCCATTTTTTAGTTGTTGCTGTCCTGCTGTGAAGCACAGATCGCTGTGTGTGACAGCGAGACAGCAACAACTAATGTGCAGTGAGCAGGGAGCCAGCTTCTGCGGAGGCTGGTAACCAATGTAAACATCGGGTAACCAAGAATCCCTGTCCTTGGTTACCCGATATTTACCTTTGATACCAGCCTCCTCCGCTCTCACTGTCAGTGCCGGCTCCTGCTCTGTGCACATGTAGCTGCAGCACACATCAGGTAATTAACCCGATGTGTGCTGTAACTAGGAGAGCAAGGAGCCAGCACTAAGCAGTGTGCGCTGCTCCCTGCTCTGTGCACATTTAGCTGCAGCACACATCAGGTAATTAACCCGATGTGTGCTGTAACTAGGAGAGCAAGGAGCCAGCGCTAAGCATTGTGCGCTGCTCCCTGCTCTGTGCACATTTAGCTGCAGCACACATCGGGTTAATTAACCTGATGTGTGCTGTAACTAGGAGACTGGGGGCTGGTCACTGGTTGCTGGTGAGCTCACCAGCAACTCGTGTAGCCACGCTCCAGCGATCCCTGCCAGGTCAGGTTTCTGGTGGGATCGCTGGAGCGTCGCAGTGTGACAGCTCACCAGCAACCTCCTAGCAACTTACCAGCGATCCCTATCGTTGTTGGGATCGCTGGTAAGTTGCTTAGTGTGACTGGACCTTAAGACACAGGAGCAGCCACTAATCAGCCTCTGGACAGGATTGCAATTAAATTGTAAACTAAATTGCTTTTGCTCAATTAAGATAACAAACAAAGATGGCTCATGCTGATAAGGGCTTCTCATCAATGGACTGAATGAATAGTCACAGTGTTTGTTTACAGGTGCCTGCGTATCTGATCAGAGGTGACATTTACAGTATGTCAGGAATACACAGCAAAATAACAGTGTGGAGAAGATGTTCCACAGAAATGGAGAGAGATAAAAAGTAAGGCTAGTTTCCTTGAACCAACTGATGGCAATAAATCAGCGGTCCGAGGGACTAAGCCCACGGTCGGAGGGACAAAACCCACGGTCGGAGGGACAAAACCCACGGTCGGAGGGACAAAACCCACGGTCGGAGGGACTAAACCCACGGTCGGAGGGACTAAACCCACGGTCGGAGGGACTAAACCCACGGTCGGAGGGACTAAACCCAGGGTCGGAGGGACTAAACCCAGGGTCAGAGGGACTAAACCCAGGGTCGGAGGGACTAAACCCAGGGTCGGAGGGACTAAACCCACGGTCGGAGGGACTAAACCCACGGTCGGAGGGACTAAACCCACGGTCGGAGGGACTAAACCCACGGTCGGAGGGACTAAACCCACGGTCGGAGGGACTAAACCAGCAATCTGAGGAACTAAAACAGCGGTCGGAGGAACTAAATCAACGGTCGGAGGAACTAAATCAACGGTCGGAGGAACTAAATCAACGGTCGGAGGAACTAAATCAACGGTCGGAGGAACTAAACCAACGGTCGGAGGAACTAAACCAACGGTCGGAGGAACTAAACCAACGGTCGGAGGAACTACACCAACGGTCGGAGGAACTACACCAACGGTCGGAGGAACTACACCAACGGTCGGAGGAACTAAACCAACGGTCGGAGGAACTAAACCAATGGTCGGAGGAACTAAACCAACGGTCAGAGGAACTAAACCAACGGTCAGAGGAACTAAACCAGCAGTTGTTTAGAAGCCTGTTAACACAGGCAGAGAACACTAAACAATGCTCACTGAATGATCTAGAATAGCACGTTCCGTGCACATAGACTACCATTATTCTCGGCAGCACGAGTCTTACTTTACACATGGCAATGTGCTGCTGAGAACAATCATTTTTACTCAAACTTAATCAGTTTACTTGAAGAAAAATCATTTTGCTCACTCATTGGGTAATAGGCAGCCTGTTTACACTGCAAGATTATAGTGAACCCATGTTCAGAAAGATTGTTTATGATAATCTTTCATAATACTTGAAGGTCCCTTTACGTGCACTAAGAGAGCCAATCAGCTACTTCTTTGCTGATCGGAAGATATTTAATAACCTACAAACACAGGCAGAGCCCCTTTCAGATGTGGACTGATCAGTGAGATATTGTTCATTGCACATTGGCTGCCACTCTTCTCGGCAGTGCAAGTTCTGTTTACACAGTTCAATGTGCTGCCGAGAACCATGTACTTTTGTGCAGCACAAAAGATCATTTGCCTATTCATGAAGTGATCAGCAAACTTTTTAGACTGCTCGATTATCGTAAAACAAGCATTTGTAGGAATAGTCATGATAATTGTGAACTGTCAATGGACCTTTTTACTATGCTAAAATCTAATGCACTACAACTAAACAAAACAATCACTGATCTCGGGGAGACCAACCAGAGAAAACACTGCCGGTAGCCAGCGAGGGCGCTCAAGACAGTGAAATCCTAGGTACATTGCCCCCTGGGAAATATGCAAATCAAAAAGGTCCGTGGAGCCTCTGTTAGGAGTCTCAACACAGAAACCAGCCAGAAGGGCCCTTCCCGGAGGGATATCTGGCTGGTTTCTGTTGTTGAGACTCCTAACAGAGGCTCCACGGACCTTTTTGAAATGCACTACAACTGGAAGTGAAACAACAATGGTCAGTAACTTGCTTGTGAGTATAAATTCATAATAATGTCCATAATTTGCTTTGTGGGGGTCACATATGCACCTTGAGTGGTGTTTGTCACTAATTTACACGGGCTAAGATTGTTTAGACCAGTTTGTAAAGATGCAAAGTATGGGTTAGTTGCAATTAAGCAAATCCTCAATTAACTAACTGCCACCCCCACAAAGGCACACACACTTCTAAAAGATTTACAAACTGCCCAGAGACAAATGCCTGGAGGTTCCTTCATAAAACGGCAGCAGACTAGTCAGTCACCTTTCCCACGTCTTAAAATAAATGACTGAATGTCATGTGAGGAAACTACACATGGGGGAAGTATTGGTTTTCCTTAAAGACTCCAGCTTTAGGAGACTTACAGGCAATGGCTATGAGGAAACGTATGCAAATCAATTCTCTTGCAGAATGAAAAACCATCTCCTAAGTGCCGCATAGGAGAGACAGCTATTTTCAAAGTCAGTGGTCCTCAACCTTTCTGACATTAAAACCCACATTCAGCTCTGCAAGAGGGTCAGGAGCCACATTCAGGTCTACAATAGGGTCACAAGCCACATTTAGGTCTGTGAGAGGATCACAAGCTACATTTAGGTCTGACAGACTATCACGAGCCACATTCAGGTTGGTGAGAGGGCCTCGAGCCATATTCAGGTCTGCGAGAGGGTCACAATCCACATTCTGGTCTACGAGAAGGTTACAAGCCAAATTCAGGTCTGCGAGAGGGTCATGAGCCACATTTAGCTCCCGCCCTTCACAGCAGTGACAACCAGAGCCCAAATTATCAGTATGAGAGCCAAAGCTGTTCCACAGAAATCACCACATTGAGGCTATGTGCCCACGTTGCGTTTTTCCCTGCAGAAATTTCTGCAGCGATTTGTACAGCATATGTGCGCTTCAAATCACTGCAGAAACACTGCATAATGAATGCAGTGAAAAAGCAGATTTCATGCGCTCTGGATGCAGCCCCCACCATAGACAGAGCGGGAGCTGCATCCAAAGTGCACGGAATAAGTGACATGTTGCTTTTTAGAACGCAGTGATTTGGCAGCATGCAAATCGCTGCGTTCTAAAATGCAACGTGTGCATGGATTATCCACTTTCATAGATTTTGCAGGGGATGCAGGACGCATGCAGTTACGCTGCAGTGCAATACGCAGCGTAACTGCATGCAAATACGCAACGTGGGCACAGAGCCTTAGGCAGTACACCAATATCCAGGGGTTCCTACCTCCATTCAGTTCTGCTCTTCTGTTTGGGGCTACTCACAAAAGTCACCATCTGGAGACCTGCTCTTCATAGCGGTTTGCAAGACCTGGGGCAAATGCAACAAGCTAGGAGACAGCCACGAGTCACACATCGTGGGCCCGTGAGCCAAATGTTGGGGTAGCCTGCTCCAAGTCAATGTCAGTCTCTTTAACAACATGACCAGGGATTAATGTCAAGCCAGAAGCTCCTCTACAGATGTTACGTTTCAGAGTGCATGCCCCTCACTACTTATGAGGTAGGTTCTTTCATTCTGCGAGGGACCTAGTTTACATGACAACTGAACAGAAAAGCTAGATCTCTGCTTTCTAAGCTAAGGGAATATGACCAGGAAGAGTGGAATATTTCATAACTTCTTAATGTTTTATTCTGGGCACATTATTCTGATCAACAAAGGTTGGACATCCATCAAACATTGTAACTAGGATACTTTAGTCCTGGAAACCCCCTTATTTTGAAAACATGGCTCCACACAACCCTAAGCAACTTTATAAGTGACACCAAAAATAGCTTGAATATGTTGAGATTTTTACAACAACTATTGGCAATGAGATGGACAAACATAGTATCCTGCAGTGTACAAGGGGCTGCTGATAAGTCTTTGACTTTACCGAGAAAGAAACGAGATAGGATAATGAAACTTTACATTTATTCCACATATTCTCCACTGATGTCAACACTCTTCTTACATCGGTATTCCAAGTTCTGTAAGCCTAGCGAAAAAAAGGATTTCGGTTGTGCTGCAAACCAGGCATCCGTAGCAGCCATGGCATGAGAAATGGTGTGCAATTTGGTACCCTTGAGGTGTTTCTTCAGGTTTGGAAACAGATGATAGTCGGTGGGGAGCTAGATCTGGTGAATAAGGTGGGTGGTGAACCAGCTGGAAGCCCAGCTCTGCCAGTTTTGCCGTGGTCGCTTCTGCAGTGTGAGAGAAGGCGTTGTCTTTCAGGAAAAGATTCCTTTGGACAGCTTGCCGCGCCTTTTGGCCTTCAGAACTGCCTTCAATTGGTCCAAATGTTCAATGTAATACCTTGCATTGATGGTGGAACCCTTTTGAAGGAAGTCCACTAGCAGCACGCCCTCCTTATCCCAGAACACAGACGACGTCACCTTAGTGGCTGATTTTTGCACCCTGAACTTCTTTGGACGAGGAGAACTACTGTGCCTCCACTCTTTTGACTGCTCCTTGTTTTTAAGGTCATACAACATAGAAATAAATCCAGGTCTCATCCATAGTGGCCAGTCGATCCAGGAAGTTCTTATCAGTCCGGAAATACTGACAAACAGACCGGGAAGTTTTCATTCTCATGCTTCTCTGATCTGTTGTCGAACATTTGGGAACCCACTTTGCAGATAGCTTCCTCATGTCCAAATGTTCATGGATAATGAAACAAACACGTTCACGGGAAATCCCCATGATGTCTGCTATTGCTTTAGCTGAAATTCGTCGATTCACCAGTATGAGGTTGTGCACAGCATCGACGATCTCCAGAACAACCACCACTCTCGGTCGTCCATGACGTTCCTCATCATTGGTGCTGAAGTGGCCCATTTTAAATTTGGCAACCCAGTTCTTAACTGTGTTATATGAAGGGCATTGATCCCCCAATATCTGCGACAGAGTTTGAGCAAGTAGTTGACTATTCGTATTCGCTATGCTTGTTAGCGAGTACTGTCCGCTACTTGCATATTCGTTACGAGGAGCGGGCGCAATGTAAGTCAATGGGAAATACTCGCTAAGAAGCGATGAAACTTTTCGTGCGAGTAGCGAATAGTAGCGCCTTCGGGTTACTCGCTACTTAGCAAGTATTTCCCATTGACTTACATTGCGCCCGCTAATCATAACGAATAAGCGAGTAGCGGACAGTACTCGCTAACAGCATAGCGAGTACGAATAGTTAACTACTTGCTCAACACTAAATCACCATGAATATCCTTTGCAGACTTTCCTTGCAGAAACAAGAATTTTATGACTCCACTGCTCTCAGTTGCTGTGAATATCGCATTAGACTCTGCCTTTTTGTTTTCCCGCCATAAGCAACAAACACAAAATTTTAAAAACATATGTTAGAAAAATAAGGCTTTCATGTGATGTAACATTCGTTACTATAGATGAGGTGTATGCTGATTCATATGAGGAGCCCTCCTTTTTCTCTTTTTTTTTTAAGCCTGCTATAGATGAGGTGTAACATTCGTTACCATAAAAACAAAAAAAGATCACAAAGCCTTATCAGCAGCCCCTCATAATACCAAAGGAAGGAACAGCCCCCAAGGAACAGGAATAATTTTTCCTTAATCACCCCTCGTTCTCCATCAAAACGCAAAAATATTGGTAATGTTGGGAATGAATTGTCAAGATTGTTCCCAGTTCACAGCTGTCCGTGGTTAAAGATGATTATTTTGGTACTGTAGACATAATTATGGTAAACACCATCATTTTCTATGGGATGTTCCTCCATTGCCTCCTTGTCTCTACTGTAATTGAAAGTATTATAGCTCAGATTAGAAGAATATATTACATGTTTAAAGTTAATAGTGTCCACATGCAGAAAAACCAGATTCATCGTGTTTGACTAAGCACATCAATAGAAAAGCAAATGAACTACTAAAGTGTCCTAATTAACTATTTTGCAAGTGAATGGCGACATTAGTGCACCACTGCAGAGGGGAAAGCCTACTGCATGCGAGGTTTGTTTCAGTTAACATTTCAATGAACCAATTAAATAATCATTTTCTCCCCATACACAATTAGTGTGAACACCATTTGCTCGGTCACTATGTGTTTAACCGAAATCTAACACCAAATCTGCTAAAAAGGAGAGAAAGGGAATATTAAACAAATATTGTTAAAGAGTATAGCCATAAGAAATTCTTATATTAAAGAAAAATCTTCAGACTTGGAATCTGCAAACAGGGATTGCCTCAATAATACACACAAAAAAAATATACAGCTGCCCCTGCGGTCACTGGCCAACTCGTGGGGGCAATCTGCTCATATTGTCAGGGAAGCTATGGTTTATTGTGTGTGGCCATTGTATGCCCAATTTGTAGTCACTCTTAGGCCCCCTTCACACGTCCGTGTCTCCGGTACGTGTTTGGTCGTTTCCCCACGTGATGGAGACATGGGCACACGTAGACCCACTAAAATCAATGGGTCTGCGCTCACATCCGTGTTTTGCCATGGACCGTGTGGAGCATACGTAGACATGTCCGTTTTTCTCCGGCATCACGGGTGTGACACGCATCGGAGAAAACACACGTGTCTGTGAAATAAAAAGAATTTCTATACTCACCTTCTCCAGCCCTGCTGTCTCTGCCGCTGCTGTCACTTGCTTCTGACCCCCACTCATTATGCTCATCGCATATTCACTCCACTGAGGGCCGGAAGCAGCAGCGGGGAGTCATCAGAGCCGGAGACAGCAGAGCAGAAGACATCAGCACCACAGACAGCAACGCCAGGGACAGGTGAGCAGAAAGTTCCCGTTCTCCGTATGTTATCATGGATAGCACACGGAGAACACACGTGTGCCATAAACACGGCATACGGAGGGCAATACGCACCTTTGACACGTCCGTGAAAGACGTGCATGATTTTCACGGATGTGTGAAGGGGGCCTGTGGACATGTTGAATAATAGCAACGGATTATCCGGCACTAAAAATGCATCTATTAGCAGGTAAAACGCGGCGTACAATACACACTTTTTTACTTGCACTTTTTCCCCATTCATTTGAATGGGGTCTCCCAATCCTCCCCCGACAGATGATATCAGGGGAGTGATACATTGGATGATTGAGATTTCAACGCCCAGTCCTTTTGTTTTTAGGGGAGAAGTTGCACTCAGAGGTGTCTGGCAGCGAATTTAAAGTCTTTCGTAATTGAAAGGCTTGGACTGGCCCACCCGAGAACTGGCGAAACCACCGGTGGGCATCTTAGCAGTAGAACGTCACTTACCCCCAAACATGATCAGTAGGTGGAACAATACACTTGTTTCACTATATGCAGACAAAGGAAACATCTCATTTTACATACTACCCAGTATATTATATTGAAGCATAGGTACATTTGTGAATGTAATATTTGCATGTAGTTGATTAGCCTCCAGAATCAGTGCTACTGGTGGATGCCTTCCGCCCCAGTCTAACACTGCTCATGTATATAGAAAAGCTGCCGCTTGAACGAACATTCGGCTATTCCATGTGAATGGCAAGCTTTACTCTCTGCTCATGCAAATAGGGATTTCTGAGTCGTATGAGATTCATATGCAGTCACTAATCATTAGAATTTTGGGGGAAAAAGTAAGAAATCGGCATAAAATCTTTCCTGTCTTCATTACAGAGAAGGATAAGAATAATTAAAATTGATTTAATCTATAGCTTAGACTAAAGGCTCATTTAAGCAGAATTCAATTCCATGCACTGACCAGTAATATGATTGTTCTGTACAAATAGATCACTATGTCATTGCCAGCAAATATCCAGTTTATAAGGTATGTGCTACCAAAAAAGATAATTTTTGAGCTTGCTTAAAAATAATCTCACTCTATGAACGAGCACTTTGCTCAGTTGTTGGATTCTAGCCAGTCTGTTCAGACAGCCCGATGGTCGGGAATGTTCGTTCTAGTTATCGGTCTTTCTAAATTGGCCCTAAGAATTTAAACAAAAAAAGCTAAGCTACCACATTCAAATTAGATTTTTGTCTGCCCTGCCTATAAGTGTACAGGCCTCCCTGCTGCCAATTTTGGTAGATTTCTCAGTTAGTTTAGTGGCTGAATAATTTCAATCTAGAACACTGGATATCTGTTTAAAGGGAAGCAACCAGCCAGATTTTCATATATAAAATAAAGCAAGCGCTATACTGGTGCTAGGATGCTGAATATACGCATAGCTTTTATTCTAGGATTGGAGGTTTTATTTCAGAAATATGTGCAAGTAAAGTTCCAGCAATGCACTGCTGTTTGATTGACAGGTGCAATAGGAAGGGAATATGTGGGTCAGGACTTGCTATCTATTTCCGCCCCTGTCTGTATGACTGTGCCAGAATTAACACCTTTGACGGCGACAGGGGGAGGAAGGCCAGGCAGGCAGTAAACAGGGGCAGGAATAGATAGCAAGACCTGACCCACCTGTCAATCAAATAGCAGTACATTGCTGGAACTTTACTTGCACATATTTCTGAAATAAAACATGCAATCTCTGAACACAAAGCATGCTTAAATTTAGCATCCTAGCGAAAGTATAACATTGGCTTTACTTTCTGAAAATCCTGCTGGTTGGTTCCCAATAACCTTTTCCTACCCTAAGTCCCTCTGGGGGGACATTCCAAAAATTCTGTTACGCTCCTTTGTCGGGCCACTGCCTTGTTTATCATTGACAGGTCAATAAATTGATTTCCTGTTGATTTTACAAATTTCATTCATATTCTGTTTTGATGTTTTTTCCCAATTATAAGGGGATTTCAATGGGCAGAACAGGAAATTTTATTGGATAGGAAAAGGTTAAAGTCTTGATGAAGAAGTCAGAGTCCGTAACGTGTCGACTCAACCAGGGCTGTGGAGTCGGTAAGCCAAACCTTCGACTCAGACTCCTCAATTTCCCTTGCTCAGACTCCGACTCCCACATATATTGCTTATAGTTAAGTGAAAAATGTATTGTAATACATGAACATGTGTATGTGAACATCAGACATTTAATAATTTTTATGATACAATATTCAAGATATTTGGATAGCACATAAAGTATATATTGGAAAACAACTTTAAAAAAAACAAAAAACTGTAATAAATTGTAAATATGTAATACACTATGTAATATACAGTAGATTTATATGTGTGAGAAACAATTCCAGCCGCACACTGTGAAAAACCAAAATAAATTCTACCTCATAACATAAATGGAGGTATTTAGAATATTATAATGGCCATTGCAATACCAGCCCAGCGCCCCTTCACGGGAACCCCCTTTGCTGGGTCCTACACTACACTGCATCTTCTCTGGGTTTTAAAAACCTACAAGATCAGCTGGTGAACACAAAGAAGGCTAATGGAGCTGCCATATTAAATATTGTATTACATATTTACCATTTATTAGTTTTTTGTGTTCTAAAGTTGTATTCCATTATTGTATCATAAAAATTATTAAATGTCTGATGTTCACATTGTACTACAATACATTTTTCACTTAAATATAAGCATTATACTAAATGTTATTTAGTATGTTTTCGTTGAAAACAGTTTTTCGCCACTTACATAGTATATTACATAGTGTATTATATATATATGTATATATATATATATATATATAAAAACACTATGTAATACACTATGTAAGTGGCAAAAACCAGTTTTCAGCAAAAACATGCTAAATAACATTTGTGCAGTCTACAAATTTGTTGTAAGAAATAGAATTGCCTCCATCAGATCCTCCTTTGCAGATGACCTCAAATCTGACCTAATAATTTAAAGGCTAGAGAACAACCTCTCTACAGTAACTTGGGTTGGAGGCAAAGCCGTAACCACATGGGCAACATCTCTAACAATTTCCGGGTATAAAGGAATTGCCTCATGCACGGTCAGTTTTGATGAACGGTTGAATTTTTCTATTTCTTTGAGAACAAGTGAAAAATTTTACTGAAATCTGGTCAATCTGCTGCTATAGGAGACGGAGTGAAATCTTTTTCCTTGCGGCAACGCTTTGCCTGTTCCATGTCATCCAAATACTTGTCAAAGGTAAACTCCTCATCTGATGAGGATGAAGATATGGCAGCAGAAGCACTGTCAGGACCCAAGTCCTCTTGCGCCTGGCAGTCCTGTAGCCGCTCATCCTAACTGCTACCTCACTCAAAGCTTTTCCTTTAGTAAGCTGTTGATCATCAAGCAGTATACGATGACTTGGGTCCACATAAACAGCTGCCAGAAGAATTTTATTTTCCAATAACTGTGTCTCTCTCAGTTTCATTGAAGCAGAAATGCCATCTGCGGTTAAACCTCCTCTTTGCAACAGGCAAAATAGCAAGTTCACTCCCTTATGAAGATGCCAGGAGTTAAATCCTCAGCTTGTAATTTTTTAGTCACGGTAAATGGGTGATTAAGCAATTCCTTCAATTCAGCCACCTGTGTCCATTGACCTTCATTTAATGTTACTTGAGGGTTCACCATATCTATAAGAAATGATTTTAGTTCAAGCAATCACTCAGTCATTAAATAAGTGCTGCCTCACTGAGTGGCTGTCATGTGACCGGAGTACGTGACCCGGAAGTTGCGGCGCTGCCACTGTACTGTATACACTGTACTGGAGTGCGCATCATCCGCCAAACCGGCGAAAAGCCGGATGTGTGAAACCGGGGTCCCTCTTGCAGACTATCTCTTATTGCCAGCTGCAGCGTGTGCACAACACAGCGCATGTGATGAATATGAAAGTGTTTTGAAGCAGCTTCAACAAGATCATCTAATCATAAAGTATCATTTTGCTGTTCTTCTGTTGTAATATCTGTTCTTCAGTTACATGAACAGCGCTGTGGCTCCATCTCTAAGATATTAAATTTTCATTACTCTCATTCATCAGTTTAATTGTACTTATCAAGTTTGAAGCATTGTCCTTTACAATAGCAAGAACCTGTTCTTTTTTGAGTTCGTAGTAATGAACTTTTTCCACTAAGGCCTGGAGAAACTGGCTGGTGGGATGAGCTTTGCTATCTTTTACTGCCAGTGTCTTGCTAACAATTTCTTTTTTGTCACAAACATATCAAACATTGATGGCAAAATAATTCAGTGACATGCAGTGACTCTGGCATCCCAGCAAAGGCAATGGGTGAAAAGATAGGACATTCAGACACAGCGTTTTGTGAGGATCCTCACAAAGAATGAGCAGTCAGTTTGTGTGACCTTTTAGTAATCTGCTTTTGCTATTGAAAGCATTATCTATGAGCTCAAAAACCTTTCAGGTGATGCGGTTTTTTAAAAAGCTGATCTGCTTTTGCAGCTGACAAACGTATCCTCAAAAAACGCGGCAAAAACGCTGTGTGTGAATGTAGCCTTAGATCAGGAATAGAACAGCCATTTATAGGACATTTCATAACTTTCCCATATTCCTATGAAAAAATATTCAGCACATTCTGCATTGCACTACTGTCCCCAATTTATTATATATTTTAGGAGTTGGAGTCGGTGCACTTTATACAGACTCCGACTCCACCAAAATGAGCTCCGACTCTGACTCCACAGCCCTGGACTCAACAAACAGCCATTTTTAAAACAGCATAACTCATCCTTCGAAGTCAAAGCATATCAATAGACGCATTTCCTTTTGGATTCATCAAGAAAACTGTAGCTATCAAACAAGCTGCGCGCAAAACATAAAACTGTACTCATCCAAAAAAAAAACAACCAACAATATCTTTACATAGCTCCATAAGTAAAATGAATCACAGAACTAAATAAACTAAAACCAAAATGGAAAAAAGCATTCTAAATACACCACAAAAAGTTTTTTTCTTAAAAAGAACACCCACAATATGGATAAACTATCACAAATATAGCAATTGAATTAATAAAAAGCGCCTGTAAAATCAGTCTCCTACCGAAATGCCTGACCCAAAATATCTACTATCACGTGTCTAATATAATTGGCCAATAAAGATAAAAAAAAATATGAAATAAATACAGTTATTGGGCTCAATCTCTATTTCCTCAGGTTAACGAGTCAGAAGAAGGAATTTAAAAATTAGGATTTTTAAAGGGAACCTGTCACCTAGAATATGCGTTCTGAGCTATCAGCAGAAGTATGTGTGCCCTAATTACACCTCCCTACCCATCCTTGTGCTGTAAAATTGTATAATATGAAAGTAATAAAAAATTACCTTCATATTTCCTATGTAAATTAGAGAGCCGCTGGCAACATGGGCGGCGCCTTGCCCTATGGGCGTCTGCATACTTTCCGTGGTATCATGCCCCTGTGGGCGTGATACCATGGAGTCACATGAGCGACATCCCCGTCGCTCATTCTATCCTGCGCGCATTGTGGCAGGCTTCTTTTCCGGCTGTTCACTCGCCGGCCTCAGACGCGCACTGTGCATGCGCAGTGCGCGTCTGAAACTGACAAGGAGAACCCAGAAGAGAAGCCTGCTGCAAAGGTAAGTATAAACGCACGCAGGATAGAATGAGCGACGGGGATGTCGCTCGTGTGACTCCATGGTATCACGCCCACAGGGGCGTGATACCATGGAAAGTATGCAGTCGTCCATAGGGCAAGGCGCCGCCTATGTGCCCAACGGCTCTCTAATTTACAAAGGAAATATGAAGGTAATAAAACGTTTATTACTTTCATATTATATAATTTTACAATACAAGGATGGGTAGGGAGGTGTAATTAGGGCACACGTGCGTCTGCTGATAGGTCAAAACGCATATTCTACGTGACAGGTTCCCTTTAACTTATTCACATGCAACAGATTAGAAATGACTGGCGTTATGTACATGACATGGGGGAGGTCCTACGAAATCCACATTGCATGTCGGCCTCCTAAAAATCTTGTAACACCCTGGGATCGAGCAACAAAAGGCTTGATCCCTGGGAAAAAAAAAACATTGTCCTTTTCAGAATGCTAATCTGGTATATCATTTGCCGCTCCACCCCTGCAAGTACTTCTGCCTGTGCAGACAATTAAAGGAATACATTGAATTAATATGTCTTATCATCCAACATTACAACTTGTAATTCATGCTAACTAGATAATCAAAATAGTTTTTTTTTTCTTTCCCCTCCTCCTTCTCCTCTTTATTTAAATACTCGTTTCTTGATGAAACTTGGTAGTTGCTGCATATCTCATGATTAACGGACATCGTCTAAAGCATCCCGGTCCTCTAATCTTCCTAAAATCCCTTTTCATCCGATTGTTTAAGAATGCTTGAAAGGCTAACACCAAGTCTGAGGCTAGTGCACGTTGGGGGGATGGGAGCCTCTGTAGGTTCGCTAATTAAACTGTTTGTCTTCTGAAACATTTAACTGGCTTTAGAGATTATTCTAATTAAGAATGATATTAGATGTATTTTTTAATGTAGCCATTAAAATTAGTCATAATCCAGCAATCTCATGCACGGAGCTTTGTAAATAGAATTGTGAGCAGAATTTACAGTCTTCCTATTACTCTTTTTTTTCCCGGAGATTTTCTTTTTATCTTGAATCAGCAGAAAATGGCATGTAGCAGACACATGGGTTGAAAACCGCTCTGAAAACATAGTAATCTAGAGAAATCGTTATTCTGAAAATAGCTAAAAAAATTACCCAGAAAAAGACTCATCCAGGTATTCACGTGGGCCTTAGGATCTTAGGATGTGAAGACATCTGGGCATTCCCTCGCCTTCTTTACGTTGTGCCCATGAACCCCTCTAACCATCTCTTCATACAAATACTTACTAGTCGGATATAGCAAAATTTACAGAAATTCTCCAATTAATTGGAGTTCGAAATCAGACCTTCCCCCTAAAAGTTCTCAGATTTTCCTTTAAGTCAGGCCCTGTTCAAACTTGCATTAGTGGGTTCAGCTGAGGCTTCAGAAAATTAACACGCCAAGAAAATGAATGATTGAAACAGCAACGGGCCATATTGATATCATTAAGGTGAGTTGGTGACCCACTGTATCAGTATGCGCAAAAAAACCCAGACATTAATGCTGCGCAGGTAATCTCTACATTAATTCTCATGGATTATTAAACTATAAAACTGTTTATTTAGAAGCCAAAATGAATGACGGAAACAGCAAAAGGCCGTATTGAGGTAATTGGGAATAGTTGGTGATGCACTGTATCTGTGTGCTCACAGAAAACCAGACATTAATGCTGCGCAAGTAATGTCTACATTAATTCTCATGGATTATTATTATTATACTATCAAACAGTTTATTTAGACGCCAAGAAAATGAATGATGGAAACAACAACGGGCCATATTAATATCATTGGGGTTATTTGGTGACCCACTGTATCAGTATGCTCAAAGAAAACTAGACATTAATGTTGCGCAGGTAATCTCTACATTAATTCTCATGGATTATTAAACTATAAAACAGTTTATTTAGAAGCCAAAATAAATGATGGAAACAGCAAAGGGCCGTATTGAGGTCATTGGGGATAGTTGGTGACACACTGTGTGCTCACAGAAAACCAGACATTAATGCTGCGCAGGTAATCTCTACATTAATTCTCTTGATTTATTATTATACTATAAAACATTTTATTTAGACGCCAAGAAAATGAATGAAGGAAACAACAACGGGCCATATTAATATCATTGGGGTTATTTGGTGACCCACTGTATCATTGTGCTCAAAGAAAACTAGACATTAATGCTGCGTAAGTAACCTTTACATTAATTCAGGTGGATTATTATTATTATACTATAAAAAAGTTTATTTAGACATCAAGAGAATAAATGATGGAAACAGCAAAGGGCCATATTGAGGTCATTGGAGTTAGTTGGTGACCCACTGTATCTGTGTGTTCAAAGAAAACTAGACATTAATGCTGCGTAAGAAACCTTTACATTAATTCAATAGGGTTATTATTAATATTATACTATAAAGCAGTTAAACGCTTAAGGCTACTTTACACGCTGCGATATCGGTACAGATATCGCTAGCGTGGGTACCCACCCCCATCTGTTGTGTGACACGGGCAAAATTGCTGCCCGTGCCGCACAACATCGCCCAGACATGTCACACATACTTACCTACCCGGCGACGTCGCTGTGACCGGCGAACCGCCTCCTTTCTAAGGGGGCGGTTCGTTTAGCGTCACAGTGACGTCACAGCTGCGTCACTGAACCGCCGCCCTATGGCTAACATATAAGATGTGGTGCTCTGCTTCTAGATCCCAGTGAGGGAGAAAGTGGAGACCCCTTGAAGAAGTGGCCAGAGCGAAACGGCAGTCATCAGTTTTTACTGTGCACCTGTTGTTCTCTCTCTCCAACGGCTATTCCCAGACTTTGGTGTTATAATGGATGTGGAATAAAGAGACCACTGCTTTTACTATAAAAAGAGAGTGCCGCTTCAGTCTTACTTTTTGGGCATGTTGTCAAAAACATATTCTTGCGGTTATGCATTTGCCCTTCCTTTAAGAGTTAAAACAACAAAAAAATAATCATACCTTTTGAATAATTTTCTTGGAAAGATAAATGATTGTTAAAAATAAATGGTTGTTAAGTTAAAATGTCTCCAAATTGTCTGATATAATCAGCTTGGGGCCACCTATATATGAATAATGAGCCAAAACTATATATAAAAGTGACCAGAACAGAAAAGGGACTGGAAATAATAATGTGAAAAAGAGACACTTCTCTTTTCTGATATTTTTCCATAATTTCAGAAACCATATTAGTATAAAATGGCATAAAAATAAAGACATGCCTATCGGAAAAAAAACCCAAAACAAAACAAAAAATCCGTCATGTACTTAAAAAGACAGAACTGTACCAGGTCATAAGTGTACAGTTCAAATGGTTAAATTCTATTATCTTTCATTCTCTGTGCAGCAGACTGATATCTATTGCTCCCTGTTATCAGCCAATTTAGTCCATGCAAAAGGCTGAGTGCTGTGTTCTTCAATGCAGTGACAGATGGGCAGTCCAGATATAGGTGAATGTTCTGTACTGCCAACTTCAAGCTGAGAAGCCCTATACATTATACTGGGTTCAGATCGGGACATATCATCCATACTTATGTCCAGTGTCAGACTGGCACGGTAGGGGTCCACCAGTCATGTTGACTCTGGGGGCTCACTGATCAACTACATGCAAATATTACTCATAAATTTACCTATATTTCTATATAATATACTGGGTAGTTTGTAAAATTAATGATGGGATGCTTCATTTCTCTCTATATAGTGAAACAAGTGTATTGTGCCACCTATTGATCATGTTTGGAGGGCCCACCAAAGGATTCTCCAGTTGTCCTGTGGGCCAGTCCAAGATGGCTTATGTTGTTTTTTTAAGCTATGGATCTGTTGTTTTTTTTATGGTTTATGTCATACCAAAAATGAAACCTTAACAGTAAGGAACTTGTGACACCTCATTAATCGACGTATCCGAGAATGATGCATTTTATTTATTTAGTCTTTTCCTTCCCATGTCCACGCACAAAGCTGGCATAAAAACAAAAGACGACTATGGATTTAAGCCAATATGCTAATGGAATAGTCACTAAACCATAATCTTGTAAGATTCTGCTCGTCAAGTACTAAAGGAAGTAAAACCAGTAAGAAGACATTGGAATTATGATTGCAGCACACACAACAGGCCGCTTCTATCACAACTCAGAAGGGTATTATAAGCTAAACACTTTTTTTTTCCCCTTACTGCTGAAAGATTATACTGGTTATCCCATTAAAGTTGGTAAAATGCCATTCTTGTGTCTTAAAGCTCAAGCAATGGAGGTCAAGAAGTATATACTGCTTCTTACAAGGCGAGTGTGGATGTAATCTTCCCAAAGTTACAATAATTAATGTTAAGCTTCTTTAGCAATACGTTTCTGAAAGAAGTTGCCTGATAATATACTTAGAGGCTGGCTAGCTGTTTGTGTTACAAGAAGCGGCTTCCATGCAGCTCACGTATGTCAGCTTAAATCTTTAGTCAAACGAGGGCGATGATGAGCCGCCTGACTTATAAACGGAAAATAATACTTAAACACACATAGGTGAAACCGGCAGACAGCCGACGATAGAACACTCTGACCGCCGGTTTTAAGAATGTCATGGATTTACCCTCACTGGATAAGCTCCCTTTTCTCCTCAACGTCACAAGGCGTGGATGTGAATCCTGACAAGCCAGGAAAAGAGAATTTTATTTAAGAAGAAAAAAAAAATCTGCTGTCCATAAACCATCGAGAAGGAATTGATTGCAAAGGTTTAATAGAAAAATATGTAATTTCCCCTCTCACAGAGGTAAATTGATTTTTATTAAAAGGGGCTATCCAGAGTGGTTTACATCCGCAGCGTCAATAACGTTACAGCTGGCATATCTACCGGGACACGAGCGTGATCAGCAGGTTTTCTGCCCATAGCGTAGGACACATGTTCAATTGTGCATATGTCACGTCGGCAGATGTGTGGGTTGTAATCCTTTCAGCAATGGTCACTTCTGGTGTGGAAGTCTGGACTTTGGCCAGATAACCCCATAAATTCTTGATGTTATTAGCAGCAACATATGCCATTGCGTTGTACACTCATTAACTATCTGCGTCTGAGACGAAGAAGATGAGGAGTCAGTGGTAAACGCTCTCTCTTGTAAGGCCAAAAGTTTAAAAAAAAATAAATAAATAAGAAGAACGTGGAGGATATTAGGCTGGGTACACACATCCGGCTTTTCGCCTCTTTAGCAGATGCGGCGCACGCCAGTACAGTGTATACAGTACAATGGCAGCGCAACAAGTGCCGGTCACATGCTGTCATGTGACCGGAGCATGTGACCCAGAAGTTGCGGCGCTGCCACTATACTATATCATACTGTACTGGCGTGCGCCGCATCCGACAAACTGGCGAAAAGCCGGATATGTGTACCCGGCCTTATAGAATTCAAAAGGATTGTCCACTATTGGAAACCATTCCGGGCCCCATAGAAAAGAAAAACAATGCAGCATGGTGGCTCAGTGGTTAGCACTGCACACGGTGGCTCAGTGGTTAGCACTGCACACAGTGGCTCAGTGGTTAGCACTGCACACAGTGGCTCAGTGGTTAGCACTGCACACAGTAGCTCAGTGGTTAGCACTGCACACAGTAGCTCAGTGGTTAGCACTGCACACAGTGGCTCAGTGGTTAGCACTGCACACGGTGGCTCAGTGATCAGCACTGCACACGGTGGCTCAGTGATCAGCACTGCACACGGTGGCTCAGTGATCAGCACTGCACACGGTGGCTCAGTGATCAGCACTGCACACGGTGGATCAGTGATCAGCACTGCACACGGTGGCTCAGTGATCAGCACTGCTGCTTTGCAAAGCTGGGGTCTTGGGCTCAAAATACCACCAAGGAACCAAGGAGTCCTCATGTTTGTGTAGGATTGTGTAGGTTTCCTATGGGTTTTGCAAAGACATACTGATAGGCCCCAGACATACTGATTGTTAGCCCCAATAGGGAGAGTGATGGTATTCTCTGTAAAGTGCTGCAAAATATGAGGACATCATATTGATATATCCACTAGCTTTCATAGACATATGTCTTTTTTTTTTTTTTTAAGGAGTTATCCACTTATGGACAACCCCTGCTTAAAGGGACATTCTCATCTCCAAGATCCTATCCCCCCCAATATGTAGTAGGTGCAATAATAACATTACCAATTAATTCCAATTAGAAATGTAGTATAGTTCTCCTGATATAGCCATGTCTCTTTCCTCATGTGCAGGGCATTGCAGCTTAGGTATCCATGGTTACGTCCACTCATATAGTGAGTTAGTTGCTAATGCTTGTAACTATGGATACCCAAGTTGCAATGCCCTGCACATGAGATAAGAGAAATGGCTATATCAGGAGAACTATACTACATTTTTAATTGGAGGTATTTGCCAATTTTATTATTACACCTACTACATATTGGGATAGGATCTTGGAGATGAGAATACCTCTTTAAGCAGGCATTGTCCATAAGTGGACAACCCCTTAAAAAAGACATACGTTTATGAAAACTAGTGGATGCATCAGGAAATCACTAAAGTAGTGTAGAACATAGAGCAGCAGGGGATCAATGGTGGATTGGAAAGATCAGTTTATATATTTTTGAGCTGTTTTAACATAGTACATGAAAAAATACAATGTGCAAGGGATTGTCATACACAAGACACTGATGGCATATTGTTTTGATGTCATTGCTGTTTGATTAATGAGGTGATTAGTATACTTTAAAGAGAACCAACCATCAGGATTTTCATATATAAAGTAAAGCCAGTGCTATACTGGAGCTAGGATGCTGAATGTAAGCATGACTTTTATCCTGAGATTGGAGGTTTTATTTCAGAAATATGTGCAAGTAAAGTTACAGCAATGCACTGCTATTTGATTGACAGGTGCAACAGGAAGGGAATATGTGGGTCAGGTTTTGTTATCTATTCCCGCCCCTGTCTGCTGCCTGCCCTCTATAGATGCTAGACTGTATGGGCTCCTTCCAGGTAGGAGTCATTTCTGTCATGCGATAAGGGCATGTTAGAAATGCAGCCCATACAGTCTAACATCTACAGAGGCCAGGGAGACATACAGGGGCGAGAATAAATAGCAAGACCCGACCCACGTATTCCCTTCCTATTGCACCTGTCAATGAAATAGCCGTGCATTGCTGGAACTTTACTTGCACATATTTTTTAAATAAAACATCCAATCTGAAAAACAAAATGTATGCTTACATTCAGCATCCTAGCACCAGTATATCACTGGCTTTACTTTATATATGAAAAAAAAACAAAAAACTGAGCTGTGACAAATGTTCAATAAACATGCAACATTACAAGCATGTGAATTGCAGCCTCAAGACTAGAGGCTGCAATTCACATGCTTGTAATGTTGCATGTTTATTGAACATTTGTCACAGCTCAGTTTTTTGTTTTTTTTGTCTGTTATCTTGCTTTAATGCAAGTTGGGGGTGCAGCCCTCCTGATACTGAGGCTGAACAATTACCTGCTTCTCACTTTTTGCTGTGTATTTAATCTGGGACCCAGCTAACCACTTTACCATCCATATTGAAGTTTTGACATGACACTAGTCAGGTACAGAATATGTTTTTAACTTTAGTAGGTACCCTGTTTATTAAGCACTTGCAATTTATTTATTTATAGTCCGGGTATTTTTTCTACAATTTTCTCCTTGGTTTTTTTTTTTTTATATATGAAAATCCTGATAGTTGGTTCCCTAAAGAGAAGAGTCAGGTCCAATAAGCACCCAGAACCACGAGCAGTTCTGGGTGCATATTGCTAATCCCTGCCTAATGGTCCCTGTATACACTAGCATAGATAAAGGGATCTTCAGAAAAGTATTTCTAAAGATCTTTTATCGTATGCTAATGATCGAGGGGACTAGTCCCCTGGGCATTAGTTCCCATGGCTAGTCGGCCCCATTAGCATGTTAGTATGTCTCTATGGGTGTGCTAACATGCTATGAATGTGTAGGGTCAGAGGATGATCTCACTCACCTCTCCGCTGCCATTGCCACCCGACACTGGATTTCGGCTCAGTGCGCATGATCCCGGACTTTCGGTCATGCGCACTATGAAGCCGGGTGTACGCGTCCTGGCTTCAAACTGAAGCAGTCGAAATCCAGCGTCGGTCAGCGAAGGCAGCGGAGAGGTGAGTGAGATCAACCTCTGACGCTGCACATTCATTAGCATGACAGCACACCCACAGGGGCGTACTAACATGCTAATGGAGCCAACTAGCAAAGGAAACTAACAGCCAGGGGACTAGTCCCCCTCGCTCATTAGCATACGATATAAGATCTTTAGAAATACTTTTTCTAAAGATCTCTTTATCTATGCTAGTGTATACAGGGACGGTTAGGCAGGGATTAGCAGTATGCACCCAGAACTGCTCGTGGTTCTGGGTGCATATTGGACCTGACAGGTTCCCTTTAAATTATCCTCTGTTACATCTTTTCCTTAAAGTGTAGATTTGATTATACCTTGGACTCAAACACAACAATAATTGGGTTTGTCTGACATTAGAAAAACATGATCGTCATATTTTCAAGAAACAGCGCCACTCTCATTTATGGTTTATGTTGGGTACTGCAGCTTCGTTCCAATTACTTGATCTAGGACCTTCCCTTTTAGCATTTCATACACTTTAGATTTTTGTCAGTAGAAAATTGGATTGTTATATCCGAACATATTAAATCCCTTATCTCCCTGGGAGGGGATCGCATATAATATTGCCCTTGTTATAATAAAAATGCATGCTTGGTCGATCTGAGCATACAAGTTTACAGATGAGTCAGACAAGATAGCTGCATTTCTTTTATGTTTATGGTCTTCTTTATGCACATTTTACATGATCCAGCATCTAATGCCGCACACACACCAGCCCATCTGTTATACATAACGAGGCCGACTTTCCCCACCCTGACTGGCTGGAGGCAATCCCACTTCAGGACATTGGCCAACTCCTTTCAGGATACCAGCCGATATCACAACAGGAGTCACCTCTGTAGAGCACACCAGTATTTGCCATTTGGCTAAAATACCAGGATTTTATATAATGTTTAGTGATGAGCAAGCACTACCATGCTCAGGTGCTCGGTACTCACTTGGATGAGTACGACTCGAGTACCAAATATAATGCAAGTCAATGGCAAACTCAAGCATTTTTCTTGAGCACCTAAGCATGGTAGTGCTAGCTCATCACTAGCAAAGAGTATCGAGCACCTAAGCATGGTAGTGCCCGCTCATCACTAGCAAAGAGTATCGAGCACCTAAGCATGGTAGTGCCCGCTCATCACTAGCAAAGAGTATCGAGCACCTAAGCATGGTAGTGCTCACTCATCAGTAGTTACCAGTACCGATCACCTGAGCATGGTAGTGCTCACTCATCACTAGTTACTAGTACCAAGCACCCGAGCATGGTAGTGCTCGCTCATCACTAGTTACCAGTACTGAGCACCTGAACATGGTAGTGTTTATTCACTTATATAGCGCCATTAATTCCACAGCGCTTTACATACATTGGCATCACTGTCCCCATTGGGGCTCACAATCTAAAGTCCCTTTCAATAAGGTCTTTGGAGTGTGGGAGGAAACCCACACAAAGATGGGGAGAAAATACAGATTCCATGAACAATGGTACGGCAGAATTCTGTATGGATCTGGCTTGCGCTCTATACCTTTTACTCTACAAACACCAGTAACTTCTTCAAATGGAGTTGGCTCTGATCACTACAGTAAACCCTTTACATGCCGAGAACAACGACTATAGCATCTAAGGGGTTTATTCTATTGGAGACTTCTGTCATCACAATGGACCCCTGCAACTTGATCACACGAGGTTAAGAAGTTATTTTATATTATATTGACTGAGAAAAATCAGACATTTTGAACGACCCTACCCCCAACCATATTTCTCAGTTATGCCCCTGGAATACTGGACAGTCTACTTTTTCCTCCATTTAGGCATAATTATAAATTTAGGCTATCTTATTATATCATACTGAACTGCAAATGAATATGTAAATCATGACCAATATTTCAGTTCCTAGTAGGAAAAAGACCACCATAGGAAATAAAATTAATTCCTACATTTCACATATGGCAACGCGCATCCTATTAATATGACATTGTCCTTTCTGCCAATAATTCTCCCTCTTCATCGGCATACAATGATAACAATGCGAGGAAACGCGGCGGCGGCGGTGGAGAAATACGCGAACAATGCAGCCATATAAAAGGGGTCTGCGGCTGAAGGGCACCTGGCTCCCTTTGGTGGAGGCATAACAAGTTTATTAAGTAAGCACCACCTCTGCAATTATAATCCCCTCTGGCTTCTTCCGCACAGTTTATTGGTTCGATTTTCATAACCATGAGCATCATTAGGGCAATGCAGTAATTAAGAGTTGTTAGAAAGTGAATTCTCAAACTGCAGATTAGAAAATTAAACTATTTCCTGATTACATATTAATGGAGCACAACAATAGCAGTTGCCATAAGCTTGGAAGGCAACCAAGGGATAAATCTGTGTACTTAATTACCATAAACAATGGCTGCATAGAAATGAAGTTTTACGCACATTTCCTTCTGTAATATGTCTGATATCAGTACACACTTGACAATTCTTGTTCAATTATCTCTATTATTTAATGCGCTGTGAACGGCTCTATGTAAATAAAATTAACCACCCCAATTACTTTGAATTCATCTAGGGACAAACGCAAAAAAAAAAAAAAAAAAAAGAAAAAAAAAATGGAGAATTTTTTGCAGCAATGTCTAATCTAAAACATTACAGAAGCTTTCACTTGATTCTGCCTATATTTGCCTGCGCTTATTTAAGTGCGCTTTGCTAATTTAATTACATTTTGCCGCCAATGGTCAATCAGAAGCAATGAAGCTGCTGCGATTTAATTAATTTGCGCTGACTGTACCGGCGCGATCAGTAAGAAATCAGGTGAATGGGACGGTCGTACGTTATCAGGGCTTTATAGAGCGCGGTATTAAATCAAAGAAAGGAAAAAAAAAATGTTCATTAAATGCAAATGGCTCCATACATATGTTTATGTGTCGGCCCGGTGAGTTGGAAGTCAGGAATCAGTCAAGCAGAATAAATGCTTTACCTTGGCAATAGTTTCATTTTTTTTCTTTTCTTTATTTGCTTTGCAATTGTTTTATGCTTCGAAGAGGTAGTCTTTCAATATTCATTTTTTTAGTAAAGGCTTACAGACATAAAAAACCCTTCAGACACACAATATTCTCTTTCCCCAGGTCCAATGCTGCCTTTTCCACCTCTGCTCTAGTAGATGCAGACAGTTTCACACATCCGGCATTTCGCCGGATTGCCGGACCCGTCACACTCCAGTACAATGTTAACACTGTACAATGGCATCACGGCAAGCTCCAGTCACATGCTC
>NC_134355.1:70798650-70813650 GCF_048569485.1 Anomaloglossus baeobatrachus | reverse complement strand
AAAACCGTAACCGTAAGTACATTGGAAGACATCGATAGAATTTGCCACTCAGGAGTCCAGGAAAGGCGAGTGGCAATTTAGAATAATCTTATTCTAGATTCACCGGAAACCGGGACATAACAAAAGTGACAATTTACCTACCATCAGAGTAAAAAGTTTAACTGGGAAAAGTGTTTTTTACAAAGTATATTTTACAGTAAATGTGGCGTAGTAGAAGTCCATTAATCCGGCATCAACAAGAGCCAAAATATCAATCAGGCACAGAAAATACTATTAAAATTTCTTGGTAAAAATCCAATTGCATTGCTCATGAAAATATGAGGGCATGTATATCTCCAGTGAGTCTCCAACGAGTTCTGCCAAGTTCCAGATTATCAGGCAACTCTTTGCCAGACTACTCAACACTGGAAATTAATCTAACAAGCTCATTAGGGAAACTACATTTGATGCGAAGTGTAGGTGTGACCTCTGCTAGCCTCCAATGCAGGGGCGGACATACTGGTGCATCCTGTGCGGCCTCACAGAGGTCCAAGAGGTCAGAGAGCCCAAGATGTGAGGGGACCCAAGAGGTGAAGGGGCCCATTACTACCTCCAAAGGATGTGGAATTGTGCATTATGATGAGCTACTGGACTGCAAAGGGCCCATATATTGTTCTTGCATAGGGGCCCGAGAGGTGAGGGGACCCAGGAGGTAATGGGTCCATTACTAACTCTAAAGAGGTGGAATTGTTCGTTATAATAAGCTACTGGACAGCAAAGGGCACATATATTGTTATTGCACAGGGGTCAAAGAGGTAAAGGGGCCCAAGAGATTAAGAGGCCCAAAAGGTAGAGGGGCCCAACAGGTGGAAGGGGCCCAACAGGTGGAAGGGGCCCAAGAGGTGGAAGGGGCCCAAGAGGTGGAAGGGGCCCAAGAGGTGGAAGAGGCCCAAGACGTGGAAGAGGCCCAAGACGTGGAAGGGGCCCAAGACGTGGAAGGGGCCCAAGACGTGGAGGGGGCCCAAGAGGCGGAGGGGGCCCAAGAGGCGGAGGGGGCCCAAGAGGCGGAGGGGGACCAAGAGGCGGAGGGGGTCCAAGAGGCGGAGGGGGCCCATTACCAACTCCAAAGCGGTGGAATTGTGCATTATTATGAGCTATTGCACTGGAAGGGGCCCATATTTTGTTCCTGCATAGGGGCCTTTTCGGTCTGTGTTAGCCATTGTCCATAGTTGACACTCACAGGACTCCAGAATTCTGAGATACGGAGAACTCTATGGAAAGTTAATTTTTCAGTTTTCCCTGGACGGTGCCTGTCCCATGGAGGAGACACTGTCATCCCCAGTAGCTTTATTTTCATCACACACCAATTAATTATTAAGTCTTAAAAAGTAACCGTCATTTTAAATTTTTATTTCATAAATCAACAGTACGTGAGAAAATGAGAAACCCTGTAATACCGGTATATCTTATTAGAGAAATCGGTTTCTTTCTTTCTCTTGGACTGATAATTAACTCTCAAAATTCTCTATTGAATTCTCAACGAATACAGATTTTACTTGAAAATTGAGAGTGAAAAATTAACCCCTTTATAACAAGACGTACATGTACGTCATATATTGTGTTGCTGACTTTGATCTTTCCCAGCAGATGATGGCTGATGTAATAAGCCATCATGTGCCTTAAACAGCCGCAGCTGGAGCAGACCTCCGCCCAGGGTTGGTAACGTTAAATGCTGCTGCTCTTACAGTGACACACAACACAAACCGGCAGGGATGGCACATCATTTCATATGCTCACCCAGGGGCCAATGGGTTGTTATAACAGCCAGGGGTCTGCTGATGACCCCTCATGTGTGTTATGACTCTCCCATAAAAGCTAGCCAATGGCTGACGTTCATAGGAGATCGTAATTTTAGCTATACAGAGCACAAGCGATAGGGGGCTAAAAGCTGCGATCATCCAAAGAGGACTATTAAATACAGGAAAAAGGTTTTTTTTTTTTCCTCCAAAAGATTTAAAAAATATGAACCCTCTCTCAAAAGTTCAAATCACCCCCAAGTCAAAATATAAAATAAATTAATCCGATCACTAAATGATGCATTGAGGAAATAAATAAAAAAAAGCCAGAATTTTATGGGGGTAGGGGGGGGGGGATGGCAGCCGCATAACTGCAATAAAATGCAGTAAGAGGCGATCAAAACATTGTATCTATCCCAAATGGTAAAACCTCAGCTCAGGGCAGAAACAGCAGCATAAGTAAAGATGTATTTTTTTTTTTTAAAAAACCTTTTTTCACTGCTTACATAAGAGAAAAAAAAAAACACAGCTTGTACTCTCACTGACCTGGACAATCTTATTGTCAAATTCATTTAACCATATGGTGAACATGCACTTTATTGCAATTTCAATGCACTTGGAATTTTATCCATTTTCTGATACACTATGTGGACAGAAAAATAAAGAAAAGCTATGGCTCTTGGAAGAAAGGGAGGGGAAAAAAAAATTTCACCTGGGGGTGAATGGGTTAATCCAGAAGGAGAAAGAAGCATATTTCCCTAATAAGATATAAAATTGCTTATTTTTACATGTATTATTGATTTATGAAATAAGGATTAAAACAACAGTACTAATTAATAAATGGAACCCTGTCACATGATAAAGCACTATTAACCTACAGATATGGGGTTAATCTGCAGTGTAATAGCATTTGGAAGCTGCCTGGTGCCTGCACTTCAAAGCCCACTGCCTGGAGAAAATGAACTGACAGCCTCCTCTAATGCAATGCGGCTGTCAGTCAGTGGGGGCGGTTAGAGCCGCCAAACTCCATACAAAGAGCGGTGACTGAACCCATACCAGTGCCGCCATGATGACTGACTGAAACCCGAACGCCGCCGGGAGGAGTTCAAGGAGCAGGCGCTTGGGCAGGATTCAAATGTTATTAATCTACAGATTAGTCAACAATTCACCTGACCATATGTTCATGCCACTAAATTCAACTGGACCAACATAAGCAAACGTCCCCAATCAGGAAACAAATCAGTGGTTCATGGTTAAAATAATAATTTTTATTACATAGATTAAATAACACACATTTAAAAAAACAGAAATATCCTGTAGGGACACTATTATATACCCAGAAACCATTGGTTACATCCAGACAAATAGGGTTATATGTTACAATGACAGAGACTTCTATATATGTGGCAGAATACCATAAAGCAGTGCTGCTAGTAAAACCATACATGCACGCCCCCGGAAGAAGCAAGGGCGAAACGGCGTTTGGGTGCAGGGACGTTTTTACCCGGACCCAGGTTATTTATCAGGTAGCTATTATGGCGTTAGCCTTGGGATGACCTCCTGTTACATCAGGGCAGTGTATATTTTCCAGTTATCAGGCTCTATTTATGGGCAGCTTTATGGATATAATGTGTATTTCAGTGCATGTATGGTTTTACTAGTAGCACTGCTTTATGGTATTCTGCCACATATATAGAAGTCTCTGTCATTGTAACATATAACCCTATTTGTCTGGATGTAACCAATGGTTTCTGGGTATATAATAGTGTCCCTACAGGATATTTCTGTTTTTTTAAATGTGTGTTATTTAATCTATGTAATAAAAATTATTGTTTTAACCATGAACCACTGATTTGTTTCCTGATTGGGGACATTTGCTTATGTTGGTCTAATCTACAGATTAACCCCATATGTGCTGAGTTCACATCCCCAGTAATCATCCATTAGAACGGATCCTGCAGAGATCTGTTGACAAAATGAATTCTCACAGATCTGTTTTTTAAACATTGAAGTCCATGGAGAACGGATCACTTTATAGACTTTATAATACGCCACTGTGGGTGTGCTATCATGCTAATGAATGGCAGCGTCAGAGGATGATCTCATTCACCTCTCCGTGGCCATCACGGTGCGACACTGGATTTCGGCTCAGTGCCGGATCTTCGGTCATGCGCTCTATGAAGCCAGGTGTACGCGTCCTGGCTTCAAACTCATGTAGTGTGCATAACCGGAAGTCTGGGATCATGCGCACTGAGCTGAAGTCCAGGAGTCAGACGCGATGGCAGCGGAGAGGTGAGTGAGGTCATCCTCTGATGCTGCACATTCATTATCAAGTTAGCACACCCACAAGGATGTACTAACATGCTAATGGAGCTAACTAGCCAGGGGAACTAACGCCCATGGGACTAGTCCCTACGCTCATTAGCATGCGACATAAAATCTTTAAAAATACTTTTTCTAAAGATCTCTTTATCTGTGCTAGTGTATACAGGGATTAGCAATATGCACCCAGAATTGCTCGTGGTTCTGGGTGCATATTGGATCTGATAGGTTCCCTTTAATGGCCTTTATAGTTCAGGACCTTTACATTGTTATTAAAGGAACTCAATACAACAGTGATCACTTTTATTATCTCCATGAAATCCGAATCAAACAACTCCCTATAGCTGAGCTTCCTGGATCCATGTGAGACATAAGGGATAAGAACATCAGATATATATACATTTTGAAGTTTGCGACATTGTCCGTTCCGAACACAGAACCACAGACCCGCATTCTTCCACCAAATTAATTAAGTGCCGCCCTGAAGAAAGGTCTCTGGATTTCCATTACCCAATTGATTTACAGCCTATAGAAATGATTACAAGAGGTGCAAGAGAGGGAGGAAGACTAATTACTCCATCAACAATTAGGCGTCATAAACCCACATTGACTAATTTAGACAAATAGCCAAAAAATTACAAGGTGAGAACGGTTTCCTGAGTTGTGAACGTGTTTCTTCTAACCTTTGGTCAGGGCACTGTCTTAAGACAATTCGAGCTATCCTAGGAGAAACTAAAGACAAGGAAGCCAATTTGTCAAATTATACACAGTGAATGGCCGCTGTCAAACTCGGGCTCGGCATGCTGGGAAACACACAGGTTCCAGCGTGTTCCCTCGTCTATCCGTCCCTCACAGCTGTCCATCAAATGCTGCTTTCTCCCCGCGGTCTATTAAATATTTCCCTCACAAATCAATTTTACACATGATCAGCCCATACTCCTACTGAGCTGAACCTCCCCGTTAATTAAGTGAAGAAATTACCATATATATTATATTAATGCAAACATCATTCAGCTGGTAATTCACGGCTGATCTGGATAATGGAAAGGTTGAACACCCATTAACCCAAGTCAACAAAATGGGTTGGCTGGGAAAATCGAGCAGGTCTCCTGTGACTTGTCCCTCTAACTGCAGCACTGCGGTATCTTCCATGGTAATAATTAAAATCCTTCTCCTAGGTCAATACCGGCATTTTTTGGAAGGGAAGTGTCCTCAATGGCAACGCCTCACACGAGAAGGGGAAGGGGGACTTTTTGCAAGTGGGAGAAATTCATTTTTTTTTATCTGACAATTATCACCTTGGTGCAGACTAATTCAGCGCTGCGCCCCTCTTACAGAGATTTCAATGCACCAGAGATTGACATCTCTGAAAAAGGAAAAAAAAAATATAAAAAACCCCTAACATCTCATTTTTAACAAATAAAAGCACAATTTTCCCATGCAGTGAAGAATTATCAGCAATCATGAAATAGGGCAGAGAGAGGGGAAAGTAAAATACATTTAGCACTTCATCTTCTGAGGGCTTCTTCTGGGTCTCGGTTATCACCGCTCCTTCATTCCCTTTTTTTGTGTCCTCTTGCATTGATCTCTGCCTTTTCATCTCTGCAAAATAAATAAACAGAAGCCGGAGAAAGTCCATTATATTTTGGTTGGGAGGATGAGGATAGGGCTCCACATAAAGTGTTTAACGCTGATTAAAATCGACTTGCAGTAAATAACGACAACAAAAAAACACTCGAAATTAAAGAAAACATGACAAGTGTAAAACATCTGGGAGTAAATATTCAAAAGTAAGTGAAAAGGAACAAGGTGATAGCAATGATGTACATAAAGGAACCAAGAGTCTCTATTATCAATGTTTTCTTAGTAGCCAATCAGAGCTCAGCTTTAATTTTTTAAAGGGGTTCACGGGAATACAAAAAAATAAGTTAGAAAAAGAAATGTCCCTATAAATAAACTCAAATATCTTTAAAGGGAACCTGTCAGGTCCAATATGCACCCAGGACCACGAGCAGTTGTGGGTACATATTGCTAATCCCTGCCTAACTGTCCCTGTATACACCAGCATAGATAAAGGGATCTTTAGAAAACGTATTTCTAAAAATCTGTTAGGGTATGGTAATGAGCGAGGGGACTAGTCCCCTGGGCGTTAGTTCCCCTGGATAGTCGACTCCAATAGCATGTTAGTATGCCCCTGTGGGCTTGCCAACATGCTAATGAATGATGAATGTGCAGTGTCATAGGATGATCTCACTCACCTCTCCGCTGCCATCGCCGCCTGATGCTGGATTTTGGCTCGGTGCGCATGACCCCGGAGTTTGGGTTATGCGCACTATGAAGCCGGGTGTACGCGTCCTGGATTCAAACTGAAGTAGTGCCCATGACCGAAACTCCGGGGTCATGCACACTGAGCCGAAATCCAGCATCGGGCGGCGGAGAGGTGAGTGAGATCATCCGGTGACGCTGCACATTCATTAAGGGCATACTAACATGCTAATAGAGCCGACTAGCCAGGGGAACTAACGCCCAGGGGACTAGTCCCTGCGCTCATTAGCATACGATAGAACATCTTTAGAAATACTTTTTCTAAAGACCTCTTTATCTATGCTAGTGTATACAGGGACAGTTAGGCAGGGATGAGCAATATGCACCGGATAATTTAGCTCAGCTCACCCCAAAGAGCCGATACTTTTGGATCCTAAATGGCTATTCATTAAATTTCAGTCCACACTCGGGGTGAATTGGTATTTGAAACAGAGTCGCCCAGGATCAATGCGGTTGAAACCCCACCCGCCATCAGTTAACCAATGTCAGGCTGATTTAAAAGCTTTTATTAGGAACTACTGGTTGAGTGGGTTTCAATCACATTCTGGAGCTAACTGACATTATTCCACCCTTCGTGAAAGCCCACTTGCAGTGCAAGTGTCTTTCAGTGGGATGCCAGCTACCATCGTTCACATAAAGAAAAAGACTGCAAATGATCCATCACCAATTCTAATCTAATACTGGAATTACCAGGTATGCTGAGGTGAGGAGAGGCTGCTCACACTGCTGTCCATCCTTTTTCTGATCTAATATTGGAGATACTAGGAGTGTCAAGATAAGAAGATGCAGCTTTCACTGATGTCCACTCTGTTTTTCATATCTAATACTGGAAATACCAGGTGTGCTGAGGAGAGGCTGCTCACACTGCTGTTCATCCTTTTTACAAACTAATATTGAAGATACTTGAAGTGTCAAGATAAGAAGAGGCAGATTTCACTGATGTCCACCCTGTTTTTCTGATCTAATACTGGAAACACCAGGTGTGCTAAGGGAAGAAGAGGCTACTCCCACTGCTGTCTATCCAGTCTCTGATCTAGTACTGGAGATACTAGGAGTGTTGAGGTAAGAAGAGGCTGCTCAAGATGCTGTCCACCCTTTCTCCGATCTAATACTGGAAATGCTGAGGTAAGAAGAGGCTGCTCACACTGCTACCCATCCTGTTTCCACTCAAATATTGGAGATACTAGAAGTGTCAAGATAAGAAGAGGCAGCTTTCACTGATGTCCACTCTGTTTTTATCATCTAATACTGGAAATACCAGGTGTGCTGAGGTAAGAAGAGGCTGCTCCCACTGCTGTCCACCCTATCTCCGATCTAGTACTAGAGATACTAGGAGTGTTGAGGTAAGAAATGGCTGCTGTCGAATCTGTCTCTGATCTAATATTGGAGATACCAGGAGTGCTGAGGTCAGTGTGGGCAGCATCTTCTTACCTCAGTCCTCCAGGTATGTCCAGAATTAGATCCGAAAGACAGTGTGGCCAGAAGTATGGGCAGCCTTTTCGTCTATCCGAAGTAAGAATAGGCTACTTACACAACTTGTCACCCTGTCTTTCTGATCTAATGCTAGAAACACCAGGGGTGCTGAGGGAAGAAGAGGCTGCTCAAACTGCTGTTCACTATGTCCTACTGATCTAATAATGGGAGTGCTAAGGTAAGAAGAGGTCGCTCACATTGCTGTCTACCCAATCATTCTGATCTTACAGTAGAGATACCAGGCGTGCTGAAGTAAGAAGTGGCTACACACTGATGTCTACCCTTTATTTCCTAACAAAAACTGGAGCTACCAGGGGTGCAGAGGTAAGTCTGCTCACACTGCAGTTCACCCTGTGCTTCTCATCTAATATTGTAAATGCCAGGAGTACTGAGATAAGAAGCTGCTCATTCTGCTGTGCACCCAGTCTATCTGATCTAATATTGGTGATACCAGGGGTGCTGTAGTAAGAGGAGGCTGCTAACCATGCTGTCCACACAATCATAGTGAATGCTGAGCAATTGCTGTGATCTGGAGAAAACCTATGCCAAATACTATACAGTTAGCTCCAGGTCACGTAGCAAAGCATCCTACATCCTACACACAATCATAGTAACCTATAATATCACCATTCTAGTACAGGTTTTTGTCAGTATTTCAAGGCGGCAGTCATTTTAATGTACTGGTGTAATTCCCTCCATAGACAAAATGAGTGTGATTTGGTAAAGTTATTTCAGATATTATTTATGCTATTTTCTTTACTTTTTTTTTCTGTGATGTGATCTGATTGTTTGCGATGGGAAAAGGGGCAGTTTTGTCAGACAGGTTTGATAGAGAAGGCCTTTTGGATTTATATAAAATATAACATGGTAAAAGGACATACGAACGAATCAGGCTACAATTCTATTCTTTTCCAAAGTTAACGGGAACATCAGAGCAATGACCGGATTGGTTCTTATGGTCAAAACATTCACATTTAGGTTGTTCTCTTTCAACCAAAGCTTTGTGTCATATGATGGATCCAAATCAAACCCTAGGATACTGTGTTATAACGGAGGTAAAGTCAACGTTTCCATCCATTTTATGGCAAGAATAATGCTACTTGCTCTGCTATTCTTGTTATCAACATAACTGACAGGGAAACCATATGGAGCAGTTTATGACAGCACGAACATAGTTAATTGGGAGTGACAAAACAATTAGTGGTGCTCCTCAATGATAATGACACCTGATCTGGGGATTCATACAGCAATCTGCGCTATAATGACCAAAAATATGCAGTATATCATACAAGAACATACACAATCCAAAATGTGTTAAAAGGTAATCCAATACCTGGACAGATCTCCACCCATTGACTGTAGGACTCAAGTTCTATTTTTCTGACTGTTAAATCTTTGTTGATCACAACAGGATTCTTGAAGCGATCCGAAGGTTTGTGTGGTCTGTGCAAACCAGATTCTTCAGTACCATTCTAATAGAAAAATATAAATGTGGATCATCACAATGGTTAAAACTAACATTCGCTCTTTCTAGAAAACTAAAGACCTGGGACATAGACATGTAGAGGCTTAAAAGCCTGAACCAGAGTTTTGTATAGAATATTATATATATATATATATATATATATATATATATATATATATATATATATATATATATATATATATATATATATATATATATATATATATGTATATATATATATATCCAGCGAAACACAGTACTGTGCAAAAGTTCTAAGCAGGTGTTAAAAAAGTTCTGCAAAGTAAGAAAGGTTTAAACAACAGAAGCGTAAAAATGTAAGCAAGTGAACAATAGAGAAATTTAAAATCAATCAATATAGATGTGACCGCCCTTTGCTTTAAGAACAGCATCAAAATATTAAAGGGGTTGTCCAGTCTAAAATGACAAATCTGCAGTCCCTGTGTCACTATGTGACTGCAGACTTGTGAGTCCTCACATCATGCGCTGTAAGGGCTCTCCAGTGTCGGAGATGGGAACGACAGCACATGGCCACGAATATGCGAAATTCAGACTCCTGGCCAGAATCCTGGAGAGGCACGGTCTTGCTCAATTCAAGTAACTGCAAACTTGTGAATCCTCAGATTGCATACACTGTGTGCTGTTGGGATTCTCCGGTGTAAGAGCTGGGAACTGCGGTCATGTGGCTGCGAGTAAGAGATGTGCAGACTCCCGGCCAAAATCTGACTAGAAGTGCGAGGTTTCGCTCAATGTGAGTGTATTGTGTCACATATAGTAACTGCAGACTTTTTATTTTAGACCTGACAAACCCTTTAATTCTAAGTACACTTGTGCATCGTCTTTGAATCACTTGGCAGTGAGGTTGTTCCCAACATCTCAGAGAACTAACCACAGATCTTCTGTGTATGAGGCTTGTGCAAACCTGTCCCTTCATGTATTCCCATACAGACTTAATAATAGATCATTTCTCTGTAGGACCGGATCACCACTTCTAAAGCCTGCTTTACACGTTGCAATTTTGCATATGATATCGCATGCGATTTGCAACGCCCCCATCGTATGTGTGGCACGTTCAATTTGTTGAACGTGCCGCACAAACGATTAACCCCCGTCACACGTACTTACCTTCCATATGACCTCGATGTGGGTGGCGAACGTCCACTTCCTGGAGTGGGAGGGATGTTCAGCGTCACATCGACGTCACGCGGCAGCCGGCCAATAGAAGCGGAGGGGCGGAGATGAGCGGGACGTAAATATTCCGCCCACCTCCTTCCTTCCGCATTACCGGCCGGGAGCCGCAGGACGCTGGTAAGATCTGTTCATCGTTCCCGGGGTGTCACACACTGCGATGTGTGCTGCCCCGGGTACAATGAACAATCTGACGTGCAATTTAAGAGAAAGGTACGATGTGTATGCGATGAACGTTTTAACGTTCAATCGCAATCGCACGTACCTGTCACACACTGCAATGTATCTTACGATGCCGGATGTGCGTCACGACGTGACCCCGCCGACACATTGTAAGATACATTGCAGCGTGTAAAGCAGGCTTTAGACTCCTTGTTCTTCTTTATACTGGAGATTGTTCTTAATGACATTGGCTGTATGTTTGGAGATGTTATTCTGCTGCAGAGTAAATTTGGAGCCAATCACACATCTCCCTGATTATATTGCATGATGGATAAGTATCACCATTAATTCTGACCAAATCCTCAAATCAATTTGCTAAAATGCAGCACCAAAATTGCCAGACCCCTCCACCATGCTTCACTGCTGCCTGCAGGCCCTCATAATTGTACCAGTCTTCACCCCTTCAGCATTCTGTCTCCTGTTACAACCAAGTATTTCACCTTTTGACACATCAGTCCAGAGGACCTGCTGACATTTTTCTGCACTCAGTTCCTATGTTTTCATGCATAATTGGGTCGCTTGGCATCAGGACCGGATTATAGGTGGGGCAGGCAGAGCTCCAGCCCCGGGGCCCCCACCAAAAGAGCTGCTAAGGGGGCCCCCACCACCAGGGCCATACTTGCCACTAGGCACCTGTCAGCATTTTTTTTTTCTTCACACCCTCTCCCCCTCTGTAAAGACAGTCTAATAAATCAGCTGTGTTTTCGGGGAGGGGGGGGGCCGCCATTTATTAGTATCTGCGTCTTTAAAACACAAAAACAAACTGCGGGCACAGGACGCTAATTGACCCCGGAAGTTCGTACTCTACTGTTATGGCTAAAAATGTTAACGTTATGGGGCCCCCACCAACCTTAATCTGGCCCTGCTTGGCATTATTCCCTTCTCTAAGGTATGGCTTTTGGCTGTAATTCTTCCATACAGAACAGTTGTAGCCAGACCTCTCTGAACAGGAGATGTGTAGCTGGGTCTCCCAGGTTGTTGCTAGTTCTGAGTTGATGGCAATGCTGGACATCTTTCAATTTGAAAGGGAAGTTAGCATGGTCTGTCGTCAACTGCACTAGGTTTCCTTGGCCGACCACTGCATCTATGGTATGGTCCTCAATGTTCCCCAGTTGTCCTGAATGCTGAGAAATACAGACAGATGCCTATTCATTATGGAATATCATCAGGGAGGTGTCTGATTGGCCTCAAATTTATTCTGCATCAGGACAACAGCAGCAGCATACAGCCAATGTTATTAAGAACTAACTTCAGTGTAAAGAAGAACAAAGTCCTGGAAATCATGATTTGTGTTCAACCTCATCAAATCTGTCTGGTATTACATGAAGAGACAGAAGGGTTTGCACGAGCCTCATACACAGAAGATCTGTGGTTAGTTCTCGGAGATGTTAGTTCTCGGAGATCTGTGGTTAGTTCTCGGAATTCCTGCTGGATTCCTTCAAAAACTGTTTGAAAATGCTGTTTTGAAGGCAAAGGGAGGTCATACCAAATATTGGTTTGATTTAGATTTCTTTTTGTTCATTGATAACAATGATTGTTTAACACTTCAATTTCTGTAAACATTCTGCCTTTGCAGCATTTGATATTTGCATAGAAGGATTGCACAGTACTGTATACACATCTCACCGTTCAGTACTATACGTGCACGTAGCCATTTGTGGCAGATTTATCAAGTGTTTGAAAGAAAAAAAAAATGTCACCACACCAGCCAAAGAAATTAAACTTCTGCTCTGACTGATTGCTAAGGGCCCCAAATACATGTTGTTTGTTTTTTTCACAGTTTTGATTAAATTTGCCCGATTGTCTTCATTTTCAGGTCTGGAAAGCTTAGTACAGATTAAACAGATTGTTCACTAGTTTATTTATGACCTATCCTTAGGATAGGTCATTACTGTCTGATCGGCCGGGGTCCAACACCCGGAACCCCCTCCGATCAGCTGCTCTCAGTGCCACCGCCGGAGGCAGCAGCAGGCAGCCAGAAATGCTCAGTTCCGGAAGCTGCTTCGTCTTCTGATAGTAGTAGCGGCTGGGTACTGCACATTCACCTGCTATTGATCTAAATAGTTCAGCGGTACCCGGCCGCTATCAGTTGATGGGGCAGCTACGGAATGGAGCTTTTCCTGCTGCCACAGCCGGCCCGGAGAACAGATGGTCAGTGGGGGTGCCTGGCTGATCACAAATTGATGACCTATCCTAAGAATGGGTCATCAATGTAAAAGCAAGGGACAACCCCTTTAAATAAGGGTAATGTTCGACTCCGTAACCTTGTCTATGAGAAATGCTCAGTTCTGGAAGCTGCTCCATCTTTTGATAGTGGCTGCGGCCGAGTACTGCACATCCGCCTGTTATTGATCTCAATAGTTGAGCAGTGCCCGGCCGTTATCAGTTGACTGGGCAGCTCCGGAATGCAGCTTTTCTTGCCGCCTACCGCCGGCCCCAAGAACAGATGGTCAGTGGGGGTGCCTGGCTGATCACACATTGATGACCTATCCTAAGAATGGGTCATCAATGTAAAAGCAAGGGACAACCCCTTTAAATAAGGGTAATGTTCGACTCCGTAACCTTGTCTATGAGAAATGCTCAGTTCTGGAAGCTGCTCCATCTTTTGATAGTGGCTGCGGCCGAGTACTGCACATCCGCCTGTTATTGATCTCAATAGTTGAGCAGTGCCCGGCCGTTATCAGTTGACTGGGCAGCTCCGGAATGCAGCTTTTCTTGCCGCCTACCGCCGGCCCCAAGAACAGATGGTCAGTGGGGGTGCCTGGCTGATCAGACATTGATGACCTATCCTAAGGATGGGTCATCAATGTAAAAGCAAGGGACAACCCCTTTAAATAAGGGTAATATTCGAGTCCGCAACCCTGCTATGGTAAAATCACAGTATTGCCAGTACTTTAACATCAAGGAGACCATCAGCAATGAAGAACTTCTTTGCATTGGCAGCATGGTTATTTCCACCCTTTTCCCTCAATACATTAATGGCACAAGTTGCATTATTACTATTAGACCATTAATTATTATTATTTTTTTCCTAATGTAATTACAGGACTTAACACTAAGGGGTACTTTGCACATTGCGACATCGCTAGCCGATGATAGCGATGCCGAGCGCGATAGTCCCCGCCCCCGTCGCAGATGCGATATCTTGTGATATCGAACATTATCGCTACGGCAGCTTCACACGCCCTTTCCTGCCCTGCGACGTTGCTCTGGCCGGCGACCCAACTCCTTCCTAAGGGGACGGGTCGTGCGGCGTCACAGCGACATCACACGGCAGGCAGCCAATAGAAGCAGAGGGGCGGAGATGAGCGGGACGTAAACATCCCGCCCACCTCCTTCCTTCCTCATTGCAGGCGGGACGCAGGTAAGGAGATGTTCCTCGCTCCTGCGGCTTCATACACAGTGATATGTGCTGCCGCAGGAACGAGGCACAACATCGTACCTGTCGCTGCAGCGAAATTATGGAAATGACCGACACTACACCGATCACCGATTTACGACGCTTTTGCGATCATTTATCGGTGCATTTAGGCTCTACACGTTGCGACATCGTTACTGGCTCCGGATGTACGTCACTTTCGATTTGCCCCTGACAACATCGCAGTAGCGAAGTCGCAGCGTGCAAAGTACCCCTAAGGCCATTTCCAAATGTTTTGCTCTCCACTGTAATCCAGGTATATGTTTCATGCATAATAATTCTGTAATTAAACAAAAAAGGAAAAATGAGATAAACAATTTTTCTAATTAAAGGCCAAAACAACTAACAAAAAAAAACAAAAATAAAACAAAAACACATCAACCCCTTAATCCTGAGAAATGTAACTCAGCCCCTGAACTTTCAGCCTCTCCATTATGATGTTTTCATGCAGCTGTGTATATTCAGGAGGCGATTGATATCAATGGCAAAGCTTGTCCCTGCTAATCTCTTCCCCTTTCGCTGCAACCTTCACGGGGAGGGATTCTATCGTGTTATAGTCCCACCGACTCGTACAACAAGAAGAACTAGTTTCTAATTTTATGCCCATTCAGATAAACCACTAATGCTGTATGAAGTCTGAAAAGGTAGGATTAGAATACAACCCCACTGAACTGCATTTCATCCGCTATACCTTTCCAAAGCCAGATTTATAGGTAAGCCCTTTACTGCGACAATTGTTATTTTTTTCTTTTTTTTTTGCAAGGCTTGCAATGGTAATACTGGTAGCAAATTCA
>NC_134355.1:70736150-70793650 GCF_048569485.1 Anomaloglossus baeobatrachus | reverse complement strand
AGAAGACTATACAAAGATAAAATCCAAAGTAACAGGACAGAAGACGACTATTTCAAGAGATAAAATCCAAAGTCATAGTACAGTACAAGACTATGCCAAGAGATAAAATCCAAAGTCATAGTAAAGTACAAGACTATGCCAAGAGATAAAATCCAAAGTAACAGAAAAGAAGACTATAGCAAGAGATAAAATCCAAAGTCACAGGAAAGAACAAGACTATACCAAGAGATAAAATCCAAAAAGTCACAGGACAGTACAAGACTATACCAAAAGATACAATCCAAAGTCACAGGACAGTATAAGACTATACCAAGAGAGACAATCCGAATTCACAGGACAGTCAGGACAAGTTCACAAGTTCCATAGGCTGAGGAGAAACAGGGGTCAATCAAGTTCAATCTTCATCTTCAATGGTGTAGTGTTCTTCTATACACCATTTCACATTTTTAATGAAAAAAACCCCAAACAAATTAGTTGACAGATCTCTTTCGTTCAATGGCAGCATGTATTTGTGTTCAGATTGTTTTTAGAAAAAATCTTATCCATGGCATCTACCGCCATTCACTTTGTAATAAATGTTAGGAGCTGAAGTAATATTTTTGGCATATGAAATGCCCCCACTTCACTTTTGATGAATTTGAAGGATGGGTGTAATACAACTCTGCTCATTGTAGCCCCAAGTTCCACCCATTTCGATAGAGCGTGAAAATATCAAAAGTCAAGATACGTTTGCCCAAAAAGTTTGGGCACTGAATAAAGACCACACAGGTCAGAAATGCACTGCCTTTTGTTTTTATTCCGCATGCGCTGTACCTAGTGTGCTTTTTTCATGGGTTATATTTTGATCATGATTGAATAAATAAACTTATTATAATAATGCTCTGATGACTTTTGTGCAGGTCCTTCATTAAAATCAGTGACCTGAGGACAAGTTATCTGCGATCACAGGTGGAGGACCATGGGAACCTCCAGCTGTGACTGCAACTAACCTGAGTGACTTCACAGCTCATCGCAGGGATCAGTCTTTGCCTGAAACTCACAGCGGGAGGTCATTGTTCTGTGGCCATGCACTGTGCCTTCTATGTAGCAGAGCTGGAATCGTTGTGGAACGTTTTGTGGATTACGTTGGACCTGGGTGCTTTTGGCGTTAATAAATAGGAGGAAGAGTGGGTTTTTTTTGTATTTTATGACAAATAAAGGATTTTTTTCAGTGTTTGTTTATTTCTTTTCACTTACTGAATACTAGTGGGGGGTCTCAGACACCTCCCATTACTAATCTAGGGCTTAGTGGCAGCTGTGAGCTCTCATTAATCCCTTATTACCGTGATTGCTACCACACCAGGGCAATTGGGAAGAGCTGGATAAAGTTCTGGGATTGTCACATCTAATGGATATGACAATCCTGGGTGGCTGCAGGCTGCTTCCAATTTTAGGCAGGGGGGCCCAATAAGCATGGATCCCTTCAGCCTGAGAATACCAGCCCCCAGCTGTCAGGCTTTTTCATGGCAGGGTAAGAAAATTGGAGGGGACTGCACACAGTTTTTTAAAAGATTATTTAAGAAATAAAAGAAAATCCGCATACACTTCCTCTTATTTTGATACACAGCCAAGATAAACACACGGCTGGGGGCTGCAGCCTGTAGCCGTATGCTTGATCTGCGCTGGGTATCAAGCAGTCAGACGCTGTCACATAGGCTGGGGCCGCGTCTGACTGCAACCAATCACAGACGCTAGACTGCTGGTGGGTGGGCGAACAGTGAATATATATAGCGGTAAGTATAGCGTGCTTGCTCCAATCTCCCTTTCCCTTCTACCATCATTTTTAATGGCCGGATTCTGGTCCCCATAGACTCTTATGGGGACCGGCGTCTGGAAAGATATCAGTCATCAATTTTGGGCTACAGCAGATTTTTTTTTTTGATTTTTTTTAAAGTCTGGTTAGTCCCGCTGATCTCAGATATCTGCGGGTTCGCCTATCACTACTATTGATTAAAATGAACATTGCTCGTGGGAAAACACTCTTAACTGTATATCATTGCTTTATAAATATAAGACTTAGACTTATGGAACATAATATTTATATTCTATCAATCTAAGTCTTACATGTATAAAACAGTGATGTTACCATTAATACAGTACATTTGTTATAACTATTCACACTTATGAAGGATCTGGAGCTAGAGTTGAGTATGGAAAAATAGAAGAATCTGAGCCTTGGCTTACTGACTCCACAGTCCTTACTCAAAATATTGGTCTACCCCGGCCATTAGCCGAAAACCCACAGCAAGACTAGCTATGGAAATTGGAATCATAATCACCAGTGAACAACGTTCTTATGTTCATCGGTCAGGTTATTACAAATTGTGTACAGCTTTTGTCTATTACGGTTTTAGTGAATCTGGTAAAAACCTCTACGAATGCAAATATAGCTTCCATAGAGTTGGTCAAGTCAGCATTATACACTTCTCAATAGAGAGATGAATGTTCCACAGCTCGGGAAATTGGGTGTCAAACCCCCAACTAAATGCTATGGCTATTATGTTTCAGGTTACCAATTTTCCCCCAAAGAAGCAGTTTAAAGGGAGCCTGTCACTAAGTTTTTCCCCTATGAGCTGCGGCCACCACCAGTGAGCCCTTATGTACAGCATTCAAGAATACTGTATATAAGAGCCCAGACCACGCTGTAGAATGAGAAAGAGAAAAAAAAAGCTTTATAATACTCACCTAGGGGGTGGTCCGATCCGGTGGGTGTTGCTGCTATCGGTTCGGCGCCTCCTCCACTTTGTGCAGTTGCCGTCCTTCTGCCCAGCCCCGTAAGGATAATGTGTCCTATGTCATCCACACAGAGGCAGTCACTGCACTATTACGCATGTGCACTTCCATTTACCTGGCTGAGGGCAGATCAAAGTACTGCAGTGCGCATGCACAGGCGGTCTTTGACCTATCCTTGCAGTTGTGCATTGCAGTAGTTTGCTCTACCCTTAGCCGCATAGATCAAAATGCGCAGGAGTGCAATGGTGGCCTCTGTGTGGATGACACAGGATGAGTCATGCACACGGGGCTGGGAAGGAATACGGGGACTGCATAAGATGGAGGAGGTGCCAAACCGAGAGCAGTGACACTCATCGGACCGGAACGCCCCCTAGGTGAGTATTATAATGGTGTTTTTTTACATTCTACAGAATGGCCTGGACTCTTACATACAGTATTCTGGAATGTTGTATATAAGGGCTCACTGGTGGCCTAGCTTATAGCCACAAAACCTGGGGACAGGTTCCCTTTAACTATTAAATAGAATCTGTCAGCAGATTGTAAGGGTTAAAACACAGATTTCAGCGATGACTCTTGTCAAGGTCCATGCTATTTACCTGCAATATTTGTTCTAGCACCAGGAGATTATCATTGCTGGACTACATTGCCTTGTGCCCGTTAGTCCAACACACCCTCTGCTGTGAATAGCAGCTCACTGTCTATAAATATTGTAACATTGTACATTCAAAGCCTGGTATAGGTGTGGTTAGCTTTCTCAGCTCTGCTGTATTGCTAAATCTAAAAACGGATTGTGTCAGAGCCGCTGCACCCAGTAAACTAAGTGATACATCGATGGATTCAGGGTCTCTTTTCCTACATCATGCTGCTCTCAGATGAGGTAGCAAAAACCTGCAGATAGATTCCCTTTAAAGAACAGGAAAAGACAATATGAGGACTTCTAGTATTTTTAATAATTAATAGTGCAATTATTTCATAATCATTTTTTTTTTGCTCTTTAAAGAAGGAAACACAAACTACATGAATATGAAACACCCATAAAGTCAATAGTAAATGATTTTTGTGTAAAACAGAGAACATTTTTTAAACCATATTAACCTGACCTCAATGATCAAAAATAGAAAAATTAAAAAACAAGATTTAGTCCCCGGTGTTTCGGCAGAAGTAGCCTATTTAGATGGTAATAAAGTTGTCCATAGCAGCTGTGCACTGAACTGCCCAGGACTTGGTGAAGAGGTAGAGGGTTCACAATGTGACAAGGTCACTAATCCAGTCAAGGATAAACCTCATTCTAAAAAGTTTAACTCCGTTTCCTGGAAAACACTTCAAAAGACTTGTGTATTTCATCCATCAACACAGATCAAATTTTCATAAGAACTACAACAAACTGCTTTCTATTCTTGTCATTAAAGATGACTACAATTATTCCTGTGCTCAAACCTGTCAATCCAAATGACCACCTTAGAAACACTGCAAGAGGCCGGCAGGTACGGGGTCATTCCTTTTCTGTTAACTATTTACCTCCCTAATGAAAAGTGTGGGATGTGTTTTTTTGCACATAGTGCAGCATTCATTGGTTTATCACTATGGTCTATAAAGGACATAATCTAAATCCATATGAGCGGCACAGTGGCTCAGTGGTTAGCACTGGCTGGGGTCCTGGGTTCAAATCCCACCAAGGACGACATCTGCAAGGCGTTTCTATGTTCTCCCCGGGTTTGCGTGGGTTTCCTCCAGGTTCTCCGGTTTCCTCCCACACTCCAAAAACATACTGATAGGGAACTTAGATTGTGAGCCCCAATGGGGACAGAGTTGCCAATGTATGTAAAGCGCTGTGGAATTAATAGCGCTATATAAATGAATAAATATTATATTACCCTGTTTCCCCGAAAATAAGACAGTCATATTTTTATTTGCCCTGAAAAAAAGCACTAGGTCTTATTTTCAGGGGGTGTCTTATTCTTGAGGAGACATGGTTGGGAATAAGTTTACCCCCCACAAAAAGCAGACCCCCCCCCTTCCCAGGATCGTGATACTTACCAGCCCCGGGCGTCTGTATGGCTCCCAGATCTCCCAGCAGGTGTGCTGCACGCCTCCCCTGCGTCTGGCTGACACTCGCATAGAACACACACACACACACACACACACACACACACACACACACACACACACACACACACACACACACACACACACACCAGATTCCACATCATTCCTGCCTGTGATCTCCCAGCAGCTATGCTCCCCTGATCTCAGTCTGGCCGACACTCACACATCAGAACACAGTCACGCATCCAACAGCATAGATTCACACATCCAATCGCATACACTCACACATCCGATCACATACACTCACAATATCGCACATACAGGTACAATCGCACACACTCGCAACAACGGAGACCCACGTGCTTCCGGCCATGTGATCCTCCAGCAGGTCCTGAAAGGTCACTGCACAGTATCGCCGCCGAGAAGCAAGCGATATCGCTGGATGTGATGAGTGTGTGGATGCGATCTGTAGTGTCTGTATATGTGAATGTGATCTGCTGTGTGTGTATGTGATCTGGTGTGTGTGTATGTGATCTGCTGTGTGTGTATGTGATCTGCTGTGTGTGTATGTGATCTCCTGTGTGTGTATGTGATCTGCTGTGTGTGTATGTGATCTGCTGTGTGTGTATGTGATCTGCTGTGTGTGTATGTGATCTGCTGTGTGTGTATGTGATCTGCTGTGTGTGTATGTGATCTGCTGTGTGTGTATGTGATCTGCTGTGTGTGTATGTGATCTGCTGTGTGTGTATGTGATCTGCTGTGTGTGTATGTGATCTGCTGTGTGTGTGTGTGTGTGTGTGTGTGTGTGTGTAGGGGGGGTGTCTGCTGTCTATAATGAAGTGTCCTGCAGTGTCTAACTTTTTTTTTACCGCTGCATGACACTTCATTATTGACCGTGGCTAGGTCTTATTTTCCGGGGATGTCTTATATTCAAGACTCCCTGAAAACTCCTGCTAGGTCTTATTTTCGGGGAAACACAGTATTACTATATAATACCTAAATGGTCTCATAACACATTACATGACTGTGCCGTTGCCCGTACGGGGCCAGAACACATCACTGCACACATTAGCATGCAGAGTCCACCATGAAGACCATTACTAGTCTAAGCTTTCCTATTATCACTAGCCTGTGGCCTCCTTAACCCACCGTCATTTTGTGCCGCAGGCCTCTCCAGAAATGATCTCCAGTTTCATGGTACGTCCATCATAGAACTCGTTCGTAACTTTGCTGCGTACTCCTCGCTATGTGTCACCATCACAGCACAGAAAAAAACACTCTGCTCTACATCAGGAATGCAAAACTATCTTAGGTCCAAGGGCCACACTATTAGATTGTCCCACTCCAATCCAAAAAGACAATCCAGCACTATAACCGGCTCAAGGGGAGTATAAAAAAATGCCATACTGCGGTTTACGAGTTTCGAGGTGTTGCCCTCTTAATCATAACCTTGTTTTTTCTGTGTGAGATGATGTAGTGAATCCTACATTAAGCAGGGGGATGGACAAGATGACCCTAGAGGTCCCTTCCAACTCTAACATTCTATGATTCTCTGACCTCAAAACGCATAAACTGCAATATGATTTTTTTTTTACTCTCCTTGTATAGATTTTTTTCATTAAATAAAATTAGCCGTTTATAACGCTAGATCGTCTTTTTGGATTGGATTTTTCGTTGGGTGTTCATCTAGAGCACTTAAAGGGAACATGTCACCAGATTGTGGGCCTATCAGCTGCGGCCACCACCAGTGGGCTCTTATATACAGCATTCTAACATGATGTATATAAGAGCCCGGACGCTGTGTAGAACGTAAAAAACACTTTATAATACTTATCTAAATGGTCGGTGCGGAGCAGATGGGTCGGATAGGCTTCTCTGTTCTCCAGTACCGGTGCCTCCACTTTCCGCCATCTTTGTCCTCAATCTTCTGAAGCTAGTGTGGATGACGCGTCCTACATCATCCACACAAGCAGACACTGGGGTCCTGCGCAGGTGCACTTTGATCTGCCCTGAGCAGGGCAGATCAAAGTATTGTAGTGCGCATGCGCGGAACCTCAATGCCGGCGCGTGTGCATGATGTAGGATGCGTCATGCACCCAGGTTTCAGAAGAAGGAGGACAAAGATGGCCGAAAGAGGAGGCGTCGGTACCGGAGAACGGAGACACCCACCTGACCCATCTGCTCCGCACCGACCGTTTAGGTGAGTATTATAAAGTGTTTTTTACATTATACACAGCGGCCTGGGCTCTTATATACAGCATGTTAGAATGCTGTATATAAGAGCCTGGTGGTGGCCGCAGCTTATAGGGACCAAATCTAGTGACCGGTTCCCTTTAAACAGGTGAGCTGGTTTTCCTATATTCTTTATCATTAGGCTGTTCCAGTCCCAAATACCACAATAAAACAAAAGAAGGATTCCAATTTGATATGTATCAAAAGTATAGGTCAAAAACAGGGGTATAATTTCTAAGACTTTTCCTGACGAAAGGGGGTCCCTACTGGATCCTTAATTGGCACCCAAGAGGGGAAAAAAAAAAAAAAGAAGAAGAAGAAGAGGTTACCATGCATCTGTTAATATCAAATCTGAAGTATTCGAGGGTTAGAGAAACGGCCTAACATGTCACACTCTTCATAAACTATGATGGAGATGGTACAATCAGCTCTTCCTAATTGAAGACCAAAATATGTGAGTAAAAATGCAGAACAACTCCCTACACCACTAGTGGATCTCTGTGATCACTCCGTTCAGCTCACCTTAAAAGCCAGTGAATCAGTGTTCCAGATTACCGAGGCACCAACCTTTTTTCGTAGTCTTCATTCCATCCTTTAAGGAACGCAAACCAAAATCCATTGCAGTGTTTCGGCCAAAATGTTGAAATTTCACCCGAAACAAGGCAAAGCATTAAAAAAATTAAAAAAAAGTTAAAATAAAAAACAGGTTTTTCCTACAAAAGAAATTCTGGTGCCTTAGTTTTCTAGAACGGAAATATGGGATGTTCTAGACTGGGCAAAACGTGCTGTACAGTACCCAAAAAAAACAGAACAGAACCCAGCACAGCGGAGATCAGCATAGCTAAAAACGCTAATGTTTTATCTGACCAGCAAAAAAAAAAAAAAAAAAAAGATAAAAAATTAGGTACATTTTTAAAAATGTGCAACTTGCAAATAGCCTCTTCAGAAGAAAGAGGATTTGCCCTCTGGCACCACCTGCTGGACGTAGCAATCCAGAGGCTTCTCACCTAGCCAAATAGGATCTCCTGTTTTGCACTGAGAAGAGGCAACACACTGAAACATGTGCTTGCAGATGGAGTTTCTGGCTTGGCTTTTATGTAAAGCCATGTGGTAAGGCTCGTTAAAGGGTTGATATTGACTTTTAGGATTGCTACATCCAAAAGGTGGCAACAGAAATCTGAATTCTTCTGAAGAGGCTAGTTACATACTTAAAATTCCAGGAGGAGCATTGCATGGCATATAAAAGTCTCCTTACATCACCTTGGCACGCTCCACAAGGAGAAATGTCCTATGAAGAATGTCCTATGAAGAATGGCTAATAGAACTAGAGATGTTTAGTTTGAAAAAGAGAAGGCTGAGAGGAGACTTAATAGCGGTCTACAAGTATCTGAAAGGTAGTCACATTGCAGAGGGAACTACCCTATCATTAGCACAAGGAAGTACAAGAAGCAATGGTATGAAACTTAAAGGAAAGATTCAGATTAGACATTAGGAAAAACTTTGACAGTGAGGGCAGTCAGGGAGTGGAACAGGCAACCACGGGAGGTGGTGAGGGCAGTCAGGGAGTGGAACAGGCGGCCACAGGAGGTGGTGAGGGCAGTCAGGGAGTGGAACAGGCGGCCACAGGAAGTATTGAGCTCTCAATCAATGGAAATCCTCAAGCAGAAACTGGATAAACATAGCTGTGATGATTTAGGAAAACCTGCACTCGCAGGGGGTTGGATCAGATGGCCCTTGAGGTCTCTTCCAACTCTACCATTCTATGATATGTCCCCCCCTCAAATGACCATAAATTTTGAACAAATCTGTTGTATGTGGAGAGATTACTACAATCTAAATACGGTCTATGGTACAATTTGTAACTGTCCATGTGGAGCGGTATTCAGCCAGATATGGATAAACGAAGGACATCAAAGGTGAAGAAGCTCAGTGTGCGACTTGTGCATTTGGATCTAGAAATTGAGGAGATTTTTAGGACCCAGACATCACTAAGGAACATAGATACATTTTGTTATATATATAAATTAATCTGTTAGTAGGTTTTTGCTTTGTAATCAGAGACCAGCACTATATAGGGACTGAGACCCTGATTCTAGCGGTGTCACATTCTGGTTTGCATGCTGTCATTTTGATACAATCACAGTTTTCACTGCCACAGATCTAGCAATGCTCTAGCAGAATACTAAGCTCTGTATAACCCCACTGATTGGCAGCTTTGTGTGTAAACAATGCACTGACACAAAATGGCTAATCAGTGGTGAGAGCGGGGTTACACTGAGCAGCTGATTAGGAGGCATGTGTCACCTAGTTCTGCAGTGATAATTTCTTTCTGATAAAACACTGATTTTATTGAAACTGCAATACACAGCACAATAAGTGACATTGCTGGAATCAGGGACTCTACCCCTACATCATTCTGCTCTCAGGTTACATAACAAAAGCCTGCTGACAGACTCCCTATAATGGATGTAAGCATATGTCAATTATTATTATCCATTGATGTAATAGAAACCTGTAAGAAAATATAAAAAGTCAATAAATCTTTAGTCTGAACAGACCCTTATTATACCAGAAAATAAATATAATATTCTATCCCTTTAAAAGTGCTAAATTATCCATCTATTTCAGCAATTTGTATACACTTTACGCAGATGACACCGATCACAGACACAATCGCACATAAGTACAAATGTACGTGCAGAAATATATTCCATTACAGAAACCTTCTGTGTTTCCAGCAAGAAATGCAAAGTTTGGGTGTTTATGAGTGAAGGACTGCCAACGCTCTGCCATTCCGCCGAGGATATGCTCCAGAGGCAGAAAGTCTCCGCTTCTGAAGTCCTGTGATAAGAAACCTCAACAAAACAACAGACAAACAGCGACCATGCAACTGTAACCAACGGAAGCACGCAAACACAAACTCACAATTTAAAGGGAATTTACTATTAAAAATATTCTAATCCTATTGACCATGTAACACATCCTCCAGCACAGGAATATTCGCTTGTGTCTCCGCTGCTTTTCATCACACAGTTGTTGGTGTCCTGATCCCAGTGGAGTCTTTCAATAAACAGATCTACATTTGCGGAGAACGTGCCGTACCTGTGACCCGCTGAGCCCGGTGTTGTACAGGCCATATATTTTGCAAGCATAAAAGTGGTCATAAAATGCAGAATATTTACACATCTGTTAGAATGAAATACAGCGGTGACAAATGAAGGATCAAGAATGAATTCTTACTGAAAGCAATATTGTACAGGTATGGGATCCATGATCTTGAAATGCTTATAACAGGAGTCTGCTAGAATTATAGGGGCTGTGTCATCTCCATTTGCCGGATTGGTAAATAAGAACGTTATATATGGAGAGTCACCTCTATGCGGCAGAGAAGAGAGCCGATAACACAGAGGGGCGCATCCTTCGGCAAACCGTTTGGTCTACGTCTTACATGGTTGGCCATTCATTTACGATTTCCTTGGACAGTGGCAATAACAGCTAATGGTGGGGTCCGGTTTGATTTGAGGAGGCAAAGCTGTCTCAACCTAAAGGGTTATTTCAAATTTACTAAGGGGTAGCATATCACTAGGATATGCCATCGTTTAAATGTAATCAATATCAGACTTGTGGGGGGAGCCCACCCAACACCCAGGACCACACAATCAGCTGTTACCATAATCAATATCAGACTTGTGGGGGGCCCATCCAACACCTGGGACCCCACAATCAGCTGTTACCATAATCAATATCAGACTTGTGGGGGGCCCACCCAACACCCGGGACCCCACAATCGTCTGTTACCATAATCAATATCAGTCTTGTGGGGGGCCCACCCAACACCCGGGACCCCACAATCGTCTGTTACCATAATCAATATCAGACTTGTGGGGGGCCCACCCAACACCCGGGATCCCACAATCAGCTGTTACCATAATCAATATCAGACTTGTGGGGGGCCCACCCAACACCTGGGACCCCACAATCAGCTGTTACCAAGTCCCACAGCTACTGGAAGTATGTAATGGCCATTCCTGAGCTTTGATTGAAGTGAATAGGAGCCCAGCTGTAGTCATGTATACTATTGCCTCGGCACTCACTTTTTTTTCCCTTCTTAATAAGGACATTAATATGAACACAAATTGTTAATAAGACACTATATACTCTGTCAGTGATATGATTCACTTCACATTTCCCCTCACCCATCTTAATGGCTCTGCTGCTTTATTATACACCAAGGTTAATTACCTAGTCATTATCATTACCATATACAGATCCTTGAAAAAATCTTTTCCATTTCTTCTATATCTTTTTTGTCTTTTTTTTTTCCCTCTCTCTTCTTGACTTTTTGATTGGATCATCAGAATATATCGCTCATTACTTTTGTTGGTTGCAGTAGTGGATTCCTAACAAGGTCTCTTATTATAAATTATGCCGCTTGATTATAATTTCTGTATATTCTGTTTTTGTTCTTTTTTCATCTGTGTCTAAGTGATGTACAAAGTGTATGAGATAATCATATGAAGATTGTAAATTTATTGTAATTTTTGTTATTTCATTCAGACAGTGCGCATTGATAAAGGCAAAAGAATGCCGAAACGTCTGGATGCGGTCTTTACTTTTCTGCATAAATAAAATCACAATTTTGGACAGACTGAAGTGTCATTTTTTCTTATGAGTGCCGAAGTATTTTGATTTTAATTTGGATTAGTTTTTACTTCTGAGCACCAACCACAGTTGAGCCAGGCTTCTCTCTTTTTATGTATACTATTGCCAGCTGCGGGACCTGGTAACATCCGATCAGTGACGGTGCTGAGAGTAGGACCCCCAAGGATCTGATACCAACGGCCAGGCTCATTTCTTTGGTTTCGTGTTAGCGTGGCTCCCCCTTTTTGAGCTGGCATTTGGTCCATATACCATTCCACAAGCAGGTGTCTGACAGTTGGGCCTGGGTCTTGCTCTACCTTCGTCTGTATTGAGGTCAGTTGACACATATAGAGGTTTATTATGAGAGATAGGACTATCCCAATTTCGTACACTTTGATGATGCAGTCACTATTTTAATTAATTAAAATAGTGTTAACTATATACCCTATGTTACTTACATTTGCTATTACTATTATTATATTTATTATAATTATTAATTAATTACCTACAAGAGGGCATTTGCTCATTTTATTTTTATCTCAGGTTTTATCCTAAGAATACGTCATCAGTAACTTAAAAGGGAACCAACCAGCAGGATTTTTATATATAGAGTAAAGCCAGTGCTATACTGGTGCTAGGATGCTGAATGTAAGCATTGCTTTTGTTCAGAGATTGGATGTTTTATTTCTGAAATATGTGCAAGTAAAGTTCCAGCAATGCACTGGTATTTTATTGACAGGTGCAACAGGAAGGGAATAGGTGGGTCGGGTCTTCCTATCTCTTCCCGTGCCTGTTTGCCTGCATGTGCCGGAATAAATGACTATGATGGCGACAGGGGGAAAAAGGACAGGAAGGCAGACAGGGGCGGGAATATATTAGCGAGAACTGACCCACATATTCCCTTCCTGTTGCACCTGTCAATCAAATAGCAGTGCATTGCTGGAACTTTACTTGCACATATTTCTAAAATAAAACCTCCAGTCTCAGAACAAAAGCAATGCTTACATTCAGCATCCTAGCTCCAGTATAGCACTGGCTGTACTTTATAAATGAAAATCCTGCTGGTGGGTTCCCTTTAATTCTGGACAATCTCTAAAAAATAGTTTAAGATTTAAACTCTAGGACCACCTACGACTGAGGATGAAAGGGATACAGTGCTATGCTTCAATTATTCCCTGCACAGCAAACCTCCCAGGTTTTGGCTTTGAAGGGAACTGTAGCCCATTCTGTTTAATGGTGAGACACTATAGAGGATGGTCAGGAATGTCACCGTGCAGACGTACAATTGGTACAAGGATGCAGAATTGAATTAAATCCTAATTAATGATCCCATACCTGTACACTGAAACAGACATAGAAGAAAAACCCCAAAGACTGTAAGACATGCAATATAAATTACCAGTGAGATCGGTGTCTAGGTTAGTAGATTCATCAACACCTCCACCACATACAAGAGAGCAATCAGGAGTATCCTCATTAGTAAGTGCATTGTTAAAATCATCCTCATCTGCAGAAATATGAAGTGCCAAGGTTAGAATACTTTTTTGTTAAATAAGAAAGTTGTTTCTTCAGTCACAGAATCAGGAAGAGAATAATAGAGAGTATCAAGACGGAAGATAGAACAAGAAGAACGCAGTCATCACCCCTCTGTGAATAGTACATTACCTGTAAACACTGAAAAGACAGTCAATTATCATCTGGTTCGAAAATAACTCAAATATGGGGCCAAGAATGGGCTTTTTGTAATCAATAAGGAAATGTTTCTTAAATGTTGATGCAGTCAATGGAGTTACAATGAAAGAAAACTGGAGCTCCTCCTGACTACGTTTGGTATATACGGTAATTAAGCTCTGGCAAAAATTAAGAGACCACTTCAAAATTTTCAGTTTGTCTAATTTTTCTCTTTATATGTATATTTTAAAGATGTTTGTTGAAGTTTCATTACCTAATTTTCAGCTTTGACCAACACCTGGTCGTCTAATGGTTAGACAGAGACCTGGAGAGGCGTACAAGCCACAGTGTCTTACACCCACTGTGAAATGTGGTGGAGGATCGGTGATGATCTGGGGATGCTTCAGCAAGGCTGGAATTGGGCAGGTTAATCTTTGTGAAGGACGTATGAATTAAGCCACATACAAGGTTATCCTGGAAAAACAGTGGCTTCCTGCTGCTCAGGTAATGTTCCCCAACTCTGAGGACTGATTTTTACAGCAGGACAATGCACCATGCTACACAGCTAAGTCAATCAATGCGTGGATGAAGAACTACCACATTAAATCCCTGTCATGGCCAGCCCAATCTCCAGACATGAGCCCCATTGAAAACCTCTGGAATGTAATCAAGAGGAAGATGGATAGTCACAAGCCATCAAACAAAGAAGAACTGCTTACATTTTTGCAACAGGAGTGGCATAAGGTCACCCAAAAGCAGTGTGACTGACTGGTGGAAAGCAGCCAATCAGACATCTGGAGGATGTGTGCTGCAGCTGGTCTCTCAATTGATCCAGAAGCCTTCATTTTTTAAAAAGGGGAGAGAGAATCTAGCGTTGATTGGCTGCAGGGATCGTTTGGCATACCAATCTCACGTAATCCCCGGGAGAAGCAGTGCTGCGGCACTGCAGGTGAGTATAAGCACTGTTATTATACTGGGGAAAATACATATTGATTGAGATGGGAATGTCCGAGTAATAATCAACACCCCTTTAAAGGGGTTGTCCACTACACAACAACCCCTTCTCATTCTCCATTAAAATAAAAAATCCTATACTCATCTCAGGTACCACACACCGTTCTAGCAGTGTCGGAACTCGCGTATCCAGGGCTCACGTTACATTGTTATGATAAGTGAACCCTGCGTCCAAATATTGTTGGCTTTGATCTCTCCGCCTTTGGACAGTTACATAATTAACAGGAAGTTGCGGTTCATTACTCCTGTTTCCAAAGGCGAGGAGACAGAAACCGGCAGTGATTGGATGCAGTGTAATATCACGTGAGCCCTGGCAACATAAGTTTCAACACCACTGGAACCATGCCGGCACTGGAGGGGAGTATAGGCTTTTTTAATTTTTAAGAGGGCGCACATGGGGAATCAGAAGGGGTTGTCCAAGTAGTGGACAACCCCTTTGGATGGCCTGTCTAGTTGAAAACCTATATATACTTGCTAAAATTATTTAAATATTAAAAGGTGCCCCTATTTTAAGATATTGCTCCTACGTCTTGGCTGAGCCACTTATGGTTCCTGTACAGCACAGTACAGCAGCTGTGGTGTTGACGCCTAATCAGTGCTGTGTATACAGAAGCCTGGCTGACTGACTTGTCTTGTAAATTTAACCAGACACCTTCTCTGTAATAACCTATGCATAAATGGAGGAGTGTTGCTCAACTATTATAAAGAGCTAGTGAACCAGCCTCGGCACACAGAGCACTAATCACCTGCCGAAAAAGCAAATGCTATCCTGTTCTGAGCACAAGCCAGAAGTTCCAGGACCCCAGTGGATATCTGGTGATTCGACACCTTTGGTAAATAAACTGCATTAGAAATTTATAAACTTGTAATTTTAAGAATATTTAAAGCTGTGACCTGGGAATTTTTATTTTTTTTTTACAGTAATTCATGCTTATCTTCAGTCAACAATATTCATTCTTTTATTCGATTTTTATTTTATGCAGTTTGCAGCCCGACCCAAATTTCAAAATGTTATGTTATGCGAGTTTCTCTTCAAGCAATAAAGGATGGATGTGAGATCTGTGTGTATCCAGGGTGCAGCGGCTTTCCCCTGCTCTCGTGTATCAGCACAGTTTCTATGCTGTACACTTTCTTCCCTGTCTGTTTTCTCTGCCCTCCCTGAGACTGTATATACTTTTTTTTCACTTTATCAACACAGTGGAGATCTGGCAACAATGAGAAAAGTAGGGGTAGAGCAGAAAGTCAGTAGCTGGAGTTCAGATGGATTTACAACATTTTTGCAGCTGGATAAAGGAATGATAGACCCCTGCAGCATCAACTGATATAGATATACACACACATATATATATAATATATATATAATATATATATATATATATATATATCCATATATATATCCATATCTATCCATATCTCTCTATATCTCTCTATATCTATCCATATCTATCTATATCTATATCTATCTTTCTATCTATCTATATCTATCTCTCTATATCTATCTATATGTATCTATATCTATCTATCTATATCTATATAGATATCTATCTATCTATAGATATATTATATAATATTATATACACACACATACAGGGTAGTCCAAAAGTAGGTGGACAGTATGTGTAATAGGGTTATGAAGGGAGAGATTTATCAAGCATGGTGTAAAGTGATACTGACTCAGTTGCCCTTAGCATCCAATCAGATTCCACTTTTCATTCTTCACAGAACCCTTTGGAAAATGAAAGGTGGAATCTGATTGGTTGCTAAAGGCAACTGAGCCAGTTTCAAAGATCCAGTTTTCACAGATAAATCTCCCCCAAATTTGTTTTGTTTTCAGATAATTCAGATAACACATAATGGCAAATAATTTAAATACAGATCAAAGAAAATTGATTTTAAAAGAGTATTGGAAATCTCAAAATGCTAAGCAAATTGGGTTGAAACATTTGGTAAACAAGGCCCAGAGACAAACCATACATTTTATTAGTTTCTGTCCACCCACTTTTGTACCACCCTGTATATATATTATTTTTATTTTATTTTTTTTTTAATGAAGGCTATTTAGAAAGCTTCTTAAAGGGAATCTGTCAACAAATTTTTGCCACCTCATCTGAGATCAGTACAGAGATCAGTATAATGTAGGGGCAGAGATCCATATTCCAGCGATGTGTCACTTACTGGGCTGCTTAGTGTAGTTTTAATAAAATCACTGATTAATCAGGATATTATCATTACAGGACTACTTATTAATATTAATGAGCTCTGTATAACTGCAAGATCAGCAGCAGAGACAACATTGATTTTATCAAAATGACAGCAAACAGCTCAGTAAGTGACACACCACTGGAATCAGGATCTCTGTCTCTACATTATGCTGCTCTCAGATGAGGAAGAAAAAACCTGGTTACAGATTCCCTTTAAGTCAACATTTAGGAATCCAATGAATAAAAGAAAAAAATCTGTTATAAGGACAAGCTTTTTATTATTTATTTATTATGTTTGTTAACCTCTGAAGACAAAAGATGGGGGAAAGAATTTTAAGGCAGAACAAAATTGTGTGGAAAAAAACAAAACAATTTGTGCACCTATGGCAATGCTGATACAACCAACTTTCATGCCAATCTCATGCCAAGCTTCGGTTTCTAACATTTTATTACAGCATCTTAAGGATCTGAAGCTTTTTCATGTTTATTCCAATTCTTTAGGTTTCTTCATACGAGGAGAACCATTGAGTGCTTGCTCGGCTCACAACTGTGCCTTTGCTGATGAGTATCAGCCACTACGTCTACAATGTCATCTATGTTTGGGATTAAAGCACACCAATCAACAGAATCTTCCTACATAACCTACAGCCAGTGCTATACTGCCGCTCGCTATCAAGCTGATTCTATACATACCTTTAGTTGTCAGCTAGGATGCATAGGTTTTGAAACACAAGCAAGTAAAGTCTGTAAAATGAGCAGCTTCTTGAGTGACAGCAGCTGATCAGCTGATAGCTGGGGTGGGTCTTCATAGTGATTCCCGCACCCCTGTCTATCCATGCTCTCCGTTATTTATACTAATTTTATTATAGAATTGTTTTACTAACCGACTAGAAGGACCTGTGCTGATGTCATACCCATGTGACCAGAAGGGGCGGGGACTCAGCCAACATAACTGATACCAGGAAGCAACATTTTTCTGTTGGTTGAGGCCCCTCTCCTTCTGGTCAGATGGGTATGACATCAGCATAGGTCCTTCTAGTCACTTAGTAAAACAATTCTATAATAGAATTAGCATAAATAACACGGGGGGATGGACAGGCAGGATGCGGTAATCACTATGAAAACCGACCCCCCAGCTATCAGCTGATCGGCAGCTACTGCCATTCAAAAAGATTTTCATTTCACAAACTTTACTTGCTTGTGTTTCAAAACCTATACATCCTAGCTGACAACTAAAGGTATGTATAGAATCAGCCTGATAGTGCCAGTATAGCACTGGCTTTAGGATATATAGGAAAATCTTGGTGATGGGATGCTTTAATATAATTCAGTCATAGCAAAATCAAAACCCTACGCATCAGAAACACTTACCTATAAGCACTGGATTGTAAAGAAATGTGTTAGTATCTTTTTTTTCCCAAAAAATGCTACTCATAGTGGAGTTTCTCCAAAACCCAGTCACCACACTCTCACAGAAATGTAAATATATCTAAAATATCTATATCGCTGCACTTCTCCTATACATACACACCATTTAATTGACTCTCTTCCTTATCCCGCTGAGGATCACATAGAGATGTAGGAGATGTATAAATGAGAGACACATAATCCTTTCGCTCACCTCCAGATGTCTTTGCTCTTTCTTTCAACTTTTCTGCAGATGCCTCGTTGTAGCTGGGAAGTTCTGACATCTTCACTCCAGATCGAGCTTCTGCTATGAGTTGACGTGCTCGCTCTCTCAGCTGCCGGCGCCTTTCTTCATCTTGCTGCTAGAAAATATTGAACAGTTTTTGCCAGCTTAGTAATTGACAAAAATGCAATTTTCATTCTCGTTTCGATGGGGCTGATAGCAAATAGCCTACCCTGTTCTGTACGTTCCCTGTGCTCCCATTTCGGTGTCAGAAAAGACGACACGTCCAAGCCTCCAGAGCTGTCAAAAGCCCTTGATGGGTTAAATACAAGCTAAATAAATCTCTCTTCAAAATGGCCGTCCTGAGGCAGCGTGTCGGCGTGTCTTTCCCAGAGAGGTGTGATTATTACACCAGTATTTCGATGCAGGTTATTCCAAAAAGATTTCTAGATTTTCTTTACCCTGAGGTCATTACTAACCCAAATATTACTTTCAGCTTTTCTGATGGGCACACATGTACAGCCGTCATCTGGCATGTCAACAATTTAATTGCAACTTGCGAATGAACCAAGCTGAAAGGCTCAGTTCACACTAGTCTTTTGCTATCAGGCTTTCCTTACTGATGCCCAAAACCGCCTAGTATATTGCAAAACGCTATCCAGAAATCAAAAAAACTGATACCCCAACAGAACCTTTATATGTCAACGGGTGTAAATAAAATGAATTGCAATGAATCAAGACATTGCCATAGATCATATCAAGGATTCTGTGTAAAGAAAAAATGACACAAAAATGAACAGAGCTTTGAGTGACCAGTGCACTGACATTCCCCGTCCAATGCCAGTCATTCTATGCTTCATTTCTATCTTTAAATTCAGGATGGTGGTGGAAGGGTTAATGCTGCGCTGCCGTAAATGAAATGAAACCCCAAGAAAACTAAATGGTGATTTTTTTTTAAACAACGCGTTTCGCAGAGATAATCTCCTTCATCAGGTCATAATCTCATACTAGATGGGATTTTGACCTGATGGAGATGATTTCTCCAAAATGTGTTAGTAATAAAATCAGCATCAAATTTTCTTGCCGTTTTCACTCATTCATGGCAGCGCAGCATTAAAGGGAACCTGTCAGCAGAAATTTCCCCTAAAACCTAACAGATTCCCCCTCTGCAGCTCCTGGGCTGCATTCTAGAAAGGTCCCTGTTATTATTGTGCCCCCTTTCTGACCAAAAAAAAGAGTTTATAAAGAGGTACCTTTTTGGCTTCGGATTCTATAAATGTGACACGGGGGCGGGCTCTCTGCCGTCCGTTACTCTGCCCCCTGGTCCTGTATGCCACCCCCATCGCTGCTTTCCATACTTGTGGACGCCGCCCACTGCTCCAGCCATCCCCGCGCATGCCCAGTGCCAGTCTCACGGGACTGAGCACTGTGACTGCTGGTGACGTGTGCGCAGGCAAGTGATTATGGGCGGGACTGTGACTTATCAGCAAGTACCCGCCCATAATCTCGTGAGCGCGCAAACCTCTCCAGCGGTGCTGGAGTGTGCTCAGTGTAGATGCTAGACTGTATGGGCTGCTTCCAGGGATGACGTCCCTTTGTCACGTGATAGTATTTTGAACACGCCCCTATCACGTGACAAAGGGACGTCATCCCTGGAAGCAGCCCATACAGTCTAGCATCTACACTGAGCACAGTGTGACCGCTGGAGAGGTTTGCGCGCTCACGAGATTATGGGCGGGTACTTGCTGATAACAGTCACAGTCCCGCCCATAATCACTTGCCTGCGCACACGTCACCAGCAGTCACAGTGCTCAGTCCCGTGAGACTGGCACTGGGCATGCGCGGGGATGGCTGGAGCAGTGGGCGGCGTCCACAAGTATGGAAAGCAGCGATGGTGGTGGCATACAGGACCAGGGGGCAGAATAACGGCCATCAGGCTGCCCGCCCCCGTGTCCCATTTATAGAATCCGAAGCCAAAAAGGTACCTCTTTATAAACTCTTTTTTTTTGGTCAGAAAGGGGGCACAATAATAACAGGGACCTTTCTAGAATGCAGCCCAGGAGCTGCAGAGGGGGAATCTGTTAGGTTTTAGGGGAAATTTCTGCTGACAGGTTCCCTTTAACCCTTTCACCACTGTCCTAAATTTAATTCCACGTGGGGCTGCAGCAGCTGAGTTCTACGCCATTACGGTGGTTGTGACTGTCCCAACCCGCCAAAGTGAGCCTCTCTCAGCGCTTTACCCTCTTTCTCTCACCCAGATAAGACACTATATGCGCTCTTTTGTTTTCTACCCTTTTACTCATTTCTCTCATTATTATAGGGGAACAAGCACCTGTATGACCATAGCACAACTTCAGTACATTAAAAAGTACTGAAAGCAGGGGCGGAGAGGATATTGTTGCAACCTGTGTGGCCAAGAGGTCAGGTAGCACATTTCTATTAATTTACGTCACAGCTCATTCTTGCTCAGAGATCCAGTGGGCGGTCCTATTAAAGTTTGTCAGCCTTCCTGCATGAGCATAGGGTGAGCTGTCAATCACTGAAAAGGACCGCCCACTGGACCTCTGAGCAAAGAATGAGCGGTGAAGTAAAAGTTACATGTTAAATTGATTTATTTACCCATAAACCCATATAGCATTCTGCTCGGCTTCTCCTGCTCTATAATAGGATGCTGGTAAAACTGGTTTCTTGTTCAACATGACAGGTTTTCTTTAGAAAGCAAATAATGAGATACAAACATACTGTATAATTACATCCATATTGATCACGATAATCTGTTATTCTAAAGAGGTTTATGATATATGTTTAATGTGTTGTGAACGAAATACACTCCTATGGCATTGGAACTCCAAATTAGTGAGCTTTGTTTTACGAGCGCTTGGGAAATCATTGCAGCACATATGCTTTGTGCAATACTGAAAGTTTCTGCTTTATTACATCAATCATGTGATCAGTTTCTATAGTACCCCAAACAAAGAAATAACTCCTCTGAACTATAACACCAATAAGAGCTGCAGGGGTGTGCATAAAAACGTGAAACTTCCCTGCCCATCAGTGTTAGCTGAGCCCTATGACATCATTCAGTTGAGTTCAGAGGCCCCACCCCTTCTGGTCACATGGGTATGACCTCACCACAGGTCCTTGTTGTGAATGTCAGATATGCTTTTGCTGCTGTGAGGCTCCCTCTTGTGGCCAGGAATGGTTTGGACAGAGACCAGGTGTGTTGAGCAATGGGTGTTTCCATTGCTAACTCTCTGCCTATTTAAACCCTGGTCTGATAGCAGGCTATGCCGGATGTCAGTTCTTTGTACACCAGCCTGCTTCATCCTGCTCCACACCACATCTACCCCAGATAAGTGCTTGGCTCTTTATTTGTTGTTTGGTTCTTTTTGCTCTTATCTGAGTTTGTCATTTGCTGTGGTTATTGTCCGTTTATTTGCTTGCAGGAATCTTCCCTCTCAGTTGCTTAGCTGGGAAGCTCCCTGCAGCTATGTTTGGAGTATTGCTCCTATACGTCCATGTGTTTGTTGCTTCTTGGATTTGTATGGTTCCTGCTTTATGTTCATTGGTATGACAAGAGCGCCTGGTATAGGACGGAGTTCAGATCTAGCGATCTGAGGGCTTTTTGTACTATCCGGTTTTTGTAGGGTTTTTCTCTGGCCACCATCAGTCCCTTTTCTGTCCTGTCCTATTTAGTCAGTAGGGCCTAACTTTTGCTAATCCTATCATCTGTGTATTGTGTTTTCCTATATTACCGCAGTCTTTGAATGTGGGGGGCTTGCTAATCTTTGTCTATTTTCTGAGGCAGAGAGTTATTCATCTTTCCTTCCTTTAGGTATTGTAGTTCTCCGGCTGGGTTCGCGGTGCACAGGATGTTAGTTCACCCCTCGGCTACTTCTAGTTGTGATGGTTAGTAAGGGGATGGCGGCCAGATTAGTTGCCAATGCTCGTCACCTTTTACCAATGATTTATGGTGGTCTTGCATGGTTCTGGATCATAACAGGTCCTGCTAGGTCAATTGTATAATACTTATACTAATTCAAACAGAGGGAGGATAACTATGAATACCCCCACCCCCCAGATATTATCTGCTCCTCAGCTGCTGTCACTCAAGAAGCTGCAGATTTTATAAACTTTACTTTCTTGGATTTCAAAACCTAAACATCCGAGCTGACCACTACAGCTATGTATAGAATCAGCCTGATAGAGCCAGCATAGCACTGGTTTTAGCTTATATACGAAAATCCTGGTGATTGGTGCGCTTTAAAAGGATCAGGTGGCGGGCTCAGTAGGCTGTTCTTTAATGTGTAGGGTTCTCTAATGCCTAATTAAGATAAGTATAAGTAACAGTAAATATCCTATTTCGCTCTTATTATTGCAGAGGTGTGTCTATAAGTAATTGGGAGGTGCGGTCACTTTGGAGAAACTTGTTAAGAAAAACTAAAAGGCTGCAGATGCTTATCAAAAACTCCAGTCTTCCCTCACTAATTTCCAGGCAGAGAAAGGTAAAAAAAAAAACCCCATCCCACACCCATAAGTGCCTGGCATTTAAGCTAAAAACCCATTAATAAACAAGCAGAAGATACTAATTAGGAACATTGCTGACATTTCCATGCAAATTGTTTGTTTGTAGCTATTTACCGGCCATTGTTCTCCGTACAATAGAAAAAAATGCAAATGAATGAATCAAAATGCAACCCTAATGGGACTCTCTGTTTATAACCATTAGCCCAGAGGTGTGCAGTAATTCAATCCTCAAGCAGCAAGATTTAGCCTCATTAACAGCCAGCATGGGAAGGTTACAACTCATAAAACCCTACAGTAAACAAAGTGTATGGACACAGCACAATATCTTGAGCCTGATTGACAGGATTCGGGTTCCCTATCAGATTGCCTCGATTTACTTCTCCACTAACACAGACTCAATTTTGCACAGGCCTCTGTGAGCCGTCTTATATTTGCATTATTTGCTTTCACACACCTCAATTTCCCCGAAGACAGAGAATTAAAGGCAAAAATGTTATTTGTTGAGAAGACACATTAGGAATAAAAGATATAAAGCTTTTGTCCCTGCTTTCATATCAAGTGAACGGATATAAACGCATAATCGCAGAGTTGCACTGAACGCAAAAATTAATGCTATTTTTCCTGTTGAGAAAAACAAATTCTGAATAGGTTCAAGAAATTAAAGGGTTTTTTTCCCCACAAAGTCAATTTTAAAGTTAATTTTAATCAAAAGATCTTCAAATAAAAAGTTCCACAATTGGATGTGTTTAAAAAAAACTGTTTAAAAAAAATCTTATATACGTGACCCTGCTATGTGCTGTGTAATGGCCGTGTCTGACCGTACAGGGACATGGTCTGATCATACCACATCTCCTGAGGCGGGGAGGAAGTAAAAAAGTATACAGACATTACAGCACAGGATCACAGCTGATTCTTTTTGTGAGGTAAAACATTTCCCTGCCTGTTTTTTTTAAATGTTTTACCTCAAAGAAAGAATCATTTCTGATCCTGTGCGGTAATGTATGTATACTTTACTTCCTCCATGGCCCAGGAGATGTGGTATGATTATACTGTTGCAGATCTTCAATAAAATCATTACTAGTGATGAGCGAGTACTAAAATGCTCGGGAGCTCGAGGCTCGGGCCGAGCATCTCAAAATACTCGTGTACTCGGCAAGAGCACCGAGCCCAATGTTATCCTATGGGAGACCCGAGTATTATTCTGAAATGACCCCCGGCAGCATGTAGAAACCATAAAACTGTAAATAAAAAAAAAAAAAACGTGCGTGTGTGTGTAAGCGTGCATATATATATACACGCGGAGTGGAGTGCGGGAGGGGCCGTAGCCGAGCGGGGAAGTGTCGGGCTAAAGGCACGGTCATGCTGTGCGGGCCGGCCAATCACTGCAATTCCACAAGTAACAGGGCTGTGGCATTGCAGTGGTCTGCCAGCCAATCCCTGCATAAGGGATGGCTGTAAAAAGAGCGCCAACATGAAGACCACGAGTACAGCACGAGTATCGCGAGATTACTCGGTCCCCGCCGAGTAGCCCGAGTACAGTGATACTCGTGCGAGTACCGAGTAGTAACAAGCATACTCGCTCATCACTAATCATTACGTGTTGCATGTGGAGTTTGTTGCGGGTTTCACCCGATTTTATAAACTTTACTTTCTTGGATTTCAAAACCTAAACATCCGAGCTGATCACTAAAGGTATATATAGAATCAGCCTGATAGTGCCAGTATAGCACTGGCTTTAGGTTATATATGAAAATCCTGGTGATTGGTGCGCTTGGGAATGACATCTGTAGTGAAAACTTGCTGAAGAAATGGATTTAAAAAAAAAAAATAAAATCTGCAACAGAGGTCAATTTTGTACAGACGTTACCTGCAGCATGTAGATAAGAATTTTGAAATCTTGGGGCGTGGCTAGACATGGCCGTGTAGAGACGTGCAGCTCCTGAGCTCCGCTGCAGAATTCCACGATCCACCGGCATCCCCACACCAAAATGGTGCGTACCGCTGCCAAGAAGGCCCGGTCCCGCTCTGTTGCCCGCCCGACGTCCCCACAGCCCATTATGGAGGCTTACCTCACCAATCCGGGGAGTGAAAAACCTGGGGCCTCCATGCGTCCTGCCCAGGGACCAGTTTATCCGGCTGAATCCGACGTGGCGGCGAGCGGAACCCGGGCACCAGAGGAAACGGGAGGCACCCCAGCGCAGACCCGGAGGAATGGGACCGGAGCGATTGGGACCCCCATACCGGAGATGGAGAAGCTTGGCGCGGCGGCGGCGCCATTCCAAGATGGCCGCCGCAGCAGCTCCCCAGCCAAGACGGACCGGGTAAGCAGGCCCCAGACCCTGCAGCTGCAGCAGCTGACAAGCGGCGGCCAGGTCGCACAAGAGGGAGGGGGAGGACGATGCCTGAAACACCAGTCGCCTCTGCCCCTGATGGAAAATCCGGAGTCACAGAAGGGAATAGCTGAAGTCTGTCCAGCCCCCCCCTCCACCCCAGACTACGATCCCAATAGGGGTGGAAACACAGAGCTCGGGGTCTCACAGAGAGCTGGGGACGCTTGCCCCCTACATATGGGAGAGGGGGATGGGGAGTCCCCCATGCAGAAAGAGGAGGCTGTCATGCAAGAAGTGTTGCAGAGGGAGGAGGCAGCATCAAGCTCCCCAGCCAGATGGTCCACGGGCTCATCATGGGCAGACAGTCCCCCCGCCAAGCACCCAGCCACACCTGAGAGGCATCCCACCCTGCTTCCAGAGGGCCCTGACACTCGAATGGTGCCTCACGCCCCAATCATGATCGCAACTCCGAGAGAGGGGAGACCACAAATATACAGGCCACAATCAAGCTTCCATACCTCCCATGTGGCCTTCTCGCCGACTGCAGGGGGTGAGGATAGGCCGGCCTCCCTGGCGGACCTCCGGGCATTCATGCAGGCGATACCTACCAAAAGTGACATCGCGGCTCTAGCAAACCAAGTTGTTGCGGAATGCAAACTGGAATTTGCCCAATTCAGAGCGGAACTCTCATCTCTAACAGATAGAGTGGATACGGTTTCCACGATACAAGAAAATAACTCTACCTCTATTCATGCCTTACAAGCTACAGTGGCAGAACACGCCAAACAATTGTTCTCCCTGCAGCAAAATATGGACGACCTAGAGAACCGCAATAGGAGAAATAATCTCCGTGTCAGAGGATTGCCAGAATCTATTGCTTCCGTGGATGTACCGTCGGTGCTCACCACAATTTTCAACAGGCTGCTCGGGCGCCCGCCAGGGGTCAGAATAGAGTTGGACAGAGCTCATAGAGCACTTCGCCCTTTCAATCCGGAGGACCCCCACCCAAGGGATGTTATCTGCCGGGTCCATTTCTACGCTCTCAAGGAGGCGATCCTACTGGCAAGCCGGAAAAAAGCTGACCTCTCCTATAATGGGACCCCTATTAGAATCTTACCGGACCTTTCTCGCCACACACTAGCTCAAAGAGCGGCCCTCAAACCTCTATTAGATGTTTTAAAGGATAAAGAGATCCAGTTCCGGTGGGGATTCCCTTTCTCCCTCTCGGTCCGCCAGGGCTCGAAGTACTTCATCCTCCGTACACCCGAGGACTTGCCCTCTTTTACGTCGGGCCTTGGCTTGCCGCCGATTCTCCTCCCCCAGTGGCCTAACACGCTGCTCCGCCCATGGGGTTTGGGGATGCGCACGGGTCCTCTTGAGAACCCCTCCACAAATCGGCAATCTGTGGGACTTCCGCGGAGAGAGGAGAGATTCCGGGGCAAGAGACGCCCACATCTGAGCCGCGGTAGTCCGGACCGCGCCTGAAGGAACCTCTCTAAGATATCTATAGTACATGATATTGATCTATATGGGATGCCGATGGTTTCGTACCATGCTAATGTTTTTTGCCTCACTATATTCATGCTCAATTGGAAAGGAGTTGTCTTTTGGTGATGTCTGACCAGATTCTCCCCCCAATAGGTTGGAAGCCCCTGCCCCGCCGGTGTGCGGCGGACATGCTCCTGTTGTTTGTATTAACTTGCTTAGTGTTAAGTGTGGAGGCTCTCCCTCTGCTTTTGTTTTGTTCCTCTGAATTGTCTTCCTTCCTCTTTTCTCTCCTTTTCCTAATCTTTTTTCTCTGTACTAGACCTCGCCATGGGGACCGTCCACCAAAACTGCAAACCTGCCACCCTTCCATTGCAGCACCCGGATTCCCTTCTAAATGGCAGACCTGAATATTGCATCCTTCAACGTGAAGGGTTTCAACACCCCAGAGAAACGGGCCCAGATCCTTTATCACCTGCACAAGCGTAAGGTACACCTGATCTGCCTCCAGGAGACGCACTTTAAAACTAACCACACCCCAAAGATTAAAAACAAATACTACACCACATGGTTTTTTGCCAACAATCCAGAGACACGCTCAAAGGGGGTGGCGATAGGGATACACAAATTACTCCCTCACCAAGTATTGGACGTTAAATTAGATGAGGCAGCACGTTATATTGTCTTATCATTATCTCTTAGTGGACAGGAATTTACTATAATTAATGCGTACGCACCTAATCAGAACCAAGACTGCTTTGTCGCCGGATTGGTACGTTCGGCCCTCCCTTTGGTTAGGGGCTCAGTGGTTCTCTGTGGGGACCTAAACATCACGCTCGATCCGGCTATGGATAACTCCAAGGGTCGGTCAAGCCTCTCCTATGCACTAATTAAACGAGTTAAAAAATCTTTATTACAGCTCCAACTGTATGATGCGTGGCGCATACAGCACCCCTCGGACAGGGATTACAGCTTTTACTCGCACCCGCAGGACTCGTACAGCCGCTTGGATTATATCCTGGTGCAGCACAATGTATTATCTTGGCTGTCCCATACCGGGATTGGAAACATCCTATGGTCGGATCACGCTCCAGTGTTCTGTTCCATGCATGTTCCTTCCATGGCAAAGACGGCAGGATCCTGGCGGCTTAACGAGTCACTGCTTTTGGATGAAGGCTGCACCTCAGACATTTGCACCTCTATCACAAATTTTGTGGGGGACCACGCATCAGACACCACTGCGCCTGTGTTTAAGTGGGAGGCCCTAAAATGTGTCCTTCGTGGGACTTTCATTAAACACGGCTCTCGAATTAAAAAAAGTAGGGCACAAGCCATTAAAGACGCTCTTCAAAAAGTCACAACACTTGAACTCCTCCATAAACGTGCTCTGGCGGCCTCGACACTCCAAGCACTTCTAAGAGCGAGGTTGGAGGTTAGGAAATTACTGGACTCCTCATATAGTCACATTATTCAATTGGGTAGGAGCAAATTCTACGAGTTCGGCGACAAACCAGGCAAAATGCTTGCCAACGCGTTACGTACCAAAAGGGCAACAAACCTGATTCCACATATTCAGGACCCATCGGGTGGCCTGGTTCATACTACCCCTGAGATTTCAAATGCCTTTCATAACTATTATTCTAGGTTGTACAATCTACCCCCTCCTAGGGTATCCCCCAACGCCTCAACAGATGCCCCCCCTTCCGCCTTTAAAAAACTGAATAGTGCCGTATTAGAAAATCTTGAGGCCCCGTTCACGATAGAAGAATTATTGCAGGTTATCCAGAGTGCTCCTGGCAATAAAAGTCCAGGTCCGGACGGGCTAACAGCAAAATTCTATAAATCCTTTTCGACCCTACTTGCGCCTCTGATGTTGGAGTCTTTTAATTCAATTTCAGACACCGCCCTCTTTCCAACAGACTCTACAGCGGCGCACATCACAGTCATTCCCAAAGTAGGCAAGGACCCGGGCGTTTGCGGTAGCTATAGACCGATTTCCCTGCTCAATGTAGATATTAAGTGCTATGCTAAACTTATTGCCAACAGGCTCAATCCTCTCCTTCCGGATCTGATCCACCTAGACCAGGTTGGGTTTGTCCCGGGACGAGAGGCTAGAGACAATACCCTTAAAACTCTAGATATTATTCAATTTGCTCGCATCCGAGGGATACCATTGATGATCCTGTCCTTAGATGCCGAGAAGGCCTTCGACAAGATTTCATGGGAGTCACTCGCCCAAACATTAAATCACCTGCAGCTAGGCCCAAACCTAACGGCTAAAATACTTGCACTGTACCACACCCCGTCGGCGCGTATAAAAATCAATGGCACCTTATCGGACACTGTCACCATACATAACAGGACGAGACAGGGATGCCCCTTATCCCCTCTTCTATACATCCTAGTGATGGAGCATCTCATGGCGGCCCTGCGAGCCAACCCAGACATCCAAGGGATCAAGATAGCGAACCATGAATATAAATGCTCGGCTTTCGCCGACGACCTCTTAGTTTATCTCACTAATCCGCTTGAGGCTCTTCCATCCCTGATGTCAGAGTTGGATAATTTTGGAAGATGGTCCAATTTCCGGATAAACCTCGACAAATCAGAGGCTTTGAATGTCTCCCTTCCTCCAAATCTAGTTTCTTGCCTACAATCCAAACACCCTTTTAAGTGGCCACAAAACAATAGTATCCGATATCTGGGTATTACCATTCCATCCGACCTGTCCAAACTGTTTTCACTTAACTTCCAACAATTTCTTATCAAATCAGAGAGGGATCTAGCCACCTGGCATCAGGGGGTGGTGTCCTGGTTTGGTAGGGTTGGCGCCCTCAAAATGACAGTACTGCCTCGCTTATTATACCTTCTGCAGACGGTACCCGTCCACATCCCCGCGTCATATTGGTACAAAATTCAACAACTATTTATCCAGTTTGTCTGGGCCAAGGGCCGACCCAGAATACGAGGTAGTGTTCTGACCAGACCAAAAGACGCGGGAGGGCTGGGACTGCCGGACTGCCGAAAGTATCACCTAGCAGTGGCCCATGCCCGTGTCCTGGACCTGTTGCATAATGAGGGGTCTAAACTATGGGTGCGTCTGGCCCATGATCTATGCTCTCTGTCGGCGCCAACTCTGCCTTGGACATGGCCACGGCTGAACCGTCGCAAACTGGTGGTGGGGTACAGTATCGAGCAGACTCTGCGCACCATACACGCCCCTGGTAGGAAATGCGATCTGATTCGTGCATATGGACCGCTGATGCCGGTGACCGATAGTCCGGATTTTCTTCCGGGTGCCTCTGTCACTCGCTTCCTGGAAGGAACTAAACGGACGCCTCTTCGGCTCATCCATATTGCCCCACAGGGTCGGACACTACCACTCTCTACGATTTTGGGGGAGAAACCCCAAAAACTACGCCACAATTTCGAATACGCCCAACTCCAGCATTTTATTACATCACTCACACAGACGCACGAGCTTGCACTCTCTCCATCCCCTTATGAGGCCATGTGTACAACAACGACGGCCCCGAATCACATTTCAGTTATATACAAGTTGCTGGTCTCCGGGGGCTTGGATGATCTCCCCCCCTTTTGCGGAGCATGGGAGGGGGAGCTCAACCAAACATTCTCTAGAGAACAATGGGGGCGATGCTTCCACTTGTCACACAAGTCGGTGACTGCTACTAAGTCCCAGGAGACCAGTTATAAAGTTATATCACGATGGTATCGGGTCCCTTCCCTCCTGCATCGGTGGTGGCCTGAGACCCCAGACAATTGTTGGAGGTGCGGAAGCCAGGGGGGCACCATGACGCATATATGGTGGTCGTGCTTAGCCTTGCAGTCCTTTTGGGAGGGGGTGCTAGAGGCGATCAAAGAGGTTTCAGGAGTGACCATGCCTAGACACCCTGAGGCAGTTCTGCTTTACATGTTCCCCATGCCGCAGGCTGCGTACAAAAAATCTGTTCTGCGACACCTCCTACAGGCGGCCAAGACGGTTATACCCCGTCACTGGAAGAAGGCAGACTCTCCAACCCTGGAAGAGTGGACTGACGAGGTGAATGCAATATACCGGATGGAGAGGGTCCTGGCCCAGTCGCGGGGGGATGCAGAGTCTGTGGTCACAAAATGGTCCCACTGGGAGTCTTATTTGGCAGGATCTGGCTCAAACCCATGACATGACCCAAATCCCCTTTTTGATCGGAACCTTTTACCTCCTTACATAAACATGGCGGGCAGGTGAAGGCCCCATGGCACCCTCTTTCGATACTCTTTCTCCCTTTCTGTCTTCTTCCCTTTCTCTTTCCACTTTCCGACCTTTCTTTTTAGGAGTTTCTTTTATGGTAAGTTTCCTTTAGGAGAGTGAGAGATGGGTGGAGGGGGGACTCTGTGCGCCAGGAGCTTCTCTAGGTGTTGTAGTGGATAATTGTCACAATAGCGCCTGTGTGCATTGCCCTCCAGCCCCCTCTCTCCCCTTCTTTCCTTTACCTGTTGGACCTCATGGTCCTGGTTCTCATAGTTGTTATGCAATATGTATCTGTATGACATGACCCGTTTTATTGTCCTTTTTTTCATGAAAACCAATAAAACACTTAAATTGAAAAGAATTTTGAAATCTTATTTACTTTATTCCAATGTGGATTTTTAGTTGGCAACTCAGGACTGGAAATCAGCAGCAAATCTGCAACATGTGAACAAGCGATTACTATTCAACATGAGATGAAAAAGACCCAACTGAGACCCTAGACCAGGAAACATGGATAGAAGAATATGGACCGTGATAAACCGACAGGCTAAAGGCGGCGTTACACGCTACGATATATCGTGCGATCGCACCCGCCCCCGTCGTTTGTGCGTCACGAGCAATTCGTTGCCCGTGGTGCACAATGTTGTTACCCACCGTCACATGTACTTACCTCCCTAACGACGTCACTGTGGGCGGCGAACATCCTCTTCCTGAAGGGGGTGGGAAGTTTGGCGTCACAGCGACGTCACAAAGCGGCCGCTCAATAGAAGCGGAGGGGCGGAGATGAGCGGCTGGAGCACCCCGCCCACCTCCTTCATTCTTCATTGCCGGCGGGATGCAGGTAAGCTGTGTTCGTCATTCCCGGAGTGTCACACGGAGCGATGTGTGCTGCCTCAGGAACGACGAACAACCGGCGCGCAGAAGGAGGAACGACGTTATGAAAATGAACAACGTGTCAACGATAAGGTGAGTATTTTTGCTCGTTAACAGTCGTTCGGAGGTGTCACACGCTACGACATCTCTAACGATGCCGGATGTGCATCACAAATTCCGTGACCCAGACGACATATCGTTCGATATATCATAGCGTGTGACGGGGCCTTAAGGCATATGAGGCTATAGATATTTTTGTTCAGGAGCATTACATTTCTGTTTTTTTAAGGGTATCGTGCAGGGATGTGCTATGGAAAACTGGAGAAGATAAAAGTCTGCAGAGACAAGCTGGGGATGTGAAAAGTCAACATGGTATCTGGACAAGAGGAAGAAAAGAAAGAATGACTAGTCAGAGACAATGTCACCTATAAGGTACCTGGATGTAAATGATTATTTGTGATACTGATTAATTATTATCAGTACTGTGGTTCCTGTATGGCCTGTGTTCTGATGACTGATCGCAACAACTTCCAGTATCTCCTTACTATTGTTAAGGACATAATGGAAGTTGTCGGTTCACGCAAGTAAAATGTATATGAGGCTGACCTGACACAATTGATGTACCATGAACTGATGGTTTTTTTTGGTGATATATTCCTGTACAGATGGTGGACCTGGTGATGTATTCTTGAACTGATTAGGTTTCTTGGGATGTATTTCTATATTGATGAGGGTTTTAATGCTGTGTTTCTGTTCTAATGAGGCTCTAATGATGAATTTCTGTTCTGCTGGTGGTTCTGGTGATGTATTCCTGTACTGCTGGTGTTTCTGGTGATATTTTTCTGTACTGAGGGTGGTTCTGGTGCAGTATTTCTGTTCGGATAAGGGTTGTGAGACAGTTTCTTTACTGATGGTGGTTCTGATGATGTATTATAGTGCTGCTGTTGGTTCTGACCCTGTACACATTCAACTTGTAAGATTACGTGATACATGGCTATGTTAATAAAGTTTGTGCTATCTGACAAGTTAAAGGTTACTATGTTTTTATTTATATTAGGAACTTTGAAGGGGTTGTTCAAGTTTTTGTCTTTCTATGTGACTGTAGACTTCTGAATTCTCACAGCGCGCACTGCACGCTGTCAGGATGCTCTGGTGCCTGCAGTGAGTGTGTGAGGTCTCAAAGCTGAAAGTATGAGATTTGCATGCATGCAATCACGTGCAGACTAGACATATAAGGCCTTGCTCAATGAAAATTAATTGAGTGAGGCCAAACACAGCTAGATGGAATGCGGCCAGTTTACATATTGCATACTTGTGTTTACATGGTTATCCACTCTTGCCAGTGGCAAGGGAGAATCCCAAAAGAGGGCAGTGAGAATTTAGAAACATACAGTCAACTCAAACCTGGCAAACCCTTTAATTATAACATTAAGTACTGTAGCATGCCAATCCTAACAGCATGTAATATATTCACTGTCAGAATTCAGCTCTGCTTGCTGGTTCCACCAGTCATCACATGGCTACTTCACTCATATGTGATTTTCATCCTTACGGTCATGTGACATCTAGCTTTTCTACCGGCTTCTCTCAGCTTTTCACTGAACATTGAGAGAATAAGGAAGAGCAACTAGTTGGCATGTGACTAAGTAAATTGCATATAAATGATTAGTCACATTACTACTCAAACCGTTTAAGGGGGCAAACTGGATTTTTGCCCTGGGTGACGGAAAATCTATACACACCTCTGCACACAGTGATGTTAATGGACACCTCCATGGTACTGCAGATAAGCTCCATAGCTGATCTGCAATACCCAGGAGTGGCCATATGAAAAAAGTGTGAGGGAGCATGGTGTTCCACTCCATACATTGTTTCTAGCCATCTGCTGCCGGAATTGTGTGCAATTGTTCCATAGAGGAACCGGGTGTTGGACCCGCACAAATCTGATATTGATCACCCATCCCAAAGATATAAAATGAATATCATTGGGACAGGACATTGTGCAAATCAAGTCAGAGAAAATCAAAAGTGCAGGGTGTACAGATGGCAAAGGAAAGGATCATGCAATGGAGAATGCCTCATTGTGAAAGGCTAAAAAGCTGGTAGAAAACAATGGACTCAGAAACACGTGAATGGGTGACATGTAACACTACATGAGTGAACGATGATGTTTGGCAGAAAATTCAGGTAACTGGTTAAAAGCTGTATCTCTGCAGATTTTCCAAGACAAGGAATGCCTGTGCACCAGGGGTCGATATAACATTGGTGCAACCTGTTCATCCACATAGGAGCCTAAAGCTGGGTTCACACATAGCGACAGCGACAACAACGTCGCTGTTACGTCACCATTTTCTGTGACGCAACAGCGACCTAGTAAGTCGCTGTTATGATCGCTGCTTAGCTGTCAAACACAGCAGACGCAGCAGCGATCATAACGACATGCGTCGCTGTGGAAGCCATGCTTCACTTGGTAACTAAGGTAAATATCGGGTAACCATTACCCGATATTTACCTTGGTTACCAGCGCAACGTTTAGCGCTGGCTCCCTGCTCTCCTAGCCAGGGTACACATCGGGTTAATTACCCGATGTGTACTCCAGCTACGTGTGCAGGGCAGCGTGGCAGCGTGAGAGCGCGGTGCTAGTAACTAATGTAAATATCGGGTAACCAAGGAAAGGGCTTCTTTGTTACCCAATGTTTACTGTGGTTACAGCTTACCGCAGGCTACCAGACGCCGGCTCCCTGCTCGCTTCAGTTCGTCGCTCTCGCTGTCACACACAGCGATATGTGCTTCACAGTGGGAGAGCGACGAGCAAAAAATGTAACAGGACATTCAACAACGAGCGGCGACCTCACAGCAGGGGCCAGCTCGTTGCTGGATGTCACACAGAGCGACGGGACATCGCTGCTACGTCACAGAAAATGGTGAAGTAGCAGCGACGTCGTTGTCGCCGTCGCTGTGTGACACCACCTTAAGATGTAAGATAGCCTTATTCCACCTCCAAATCAGATGTAATTGTGCATTATGATGAGCTATTGGACTACAAAGAATCCACATATTGCTGCTGCACAGAGGCCCTTTTCTGTCTATAAGCAAAAGAGGAAAGGCAGCTCACCATCAATTCCAAAGGATCCACAGATGTTGAGATCACAGTGGCTGTCGTCCACTACAGCAATACAGAAAATGGATGAATAGATCCGGCATCCGTTCATAAAATTATTCCTTTATTAAATCATTAAAATCCAAGAAAATGAACGCATACGCTGAGCCTTTGACCCCACTTTACGAGTTTCGGACCTCAGTCCTTACTCATAGGCATAAAAAAAAACCCCCAAAACACACAATGACACAAACTTAAACCCCATGGCCACAAAAGTTTAACATTCAATCAGAAAAATAATTGGTTGCATACATATCAGCTGTTATTCATTAGTATTGAAGGAGAAAGAAGAACCTCCCCATAGAGCCCGTAGACTTACAAGGCCCAGCTTCTAAATACATACATATCTCTTTTCTGCCTGTGTTTGAGTCACATTCTTTTGGAGAGCTGTTCTTCCATAAGTCTATACTCAAAAGTAACTTGAATCAATAGTATCCCAATGCACCACTCCACCACTCGTGCTGCTTGGTGCAGCTTTCCACTAGCTGCAACTTTGTAAAGAATCCAAAAAATTCCAAGGCACCAAGAAGCTCCTCTCGGTTAATAAATCTTTGTTTGTTCCATATGTAATTTTATGGCTTGAAAAAGGCCCTTTGTCGAAACATTGTTTTTTGGCACTTTTTTCCTTCTGTATGCTGGAACAAATAAAGATTTATAAACTGACAGGAGTTTCTTGGTGCCGTGGAATTTTTTGGATTCTATACTCAAAAGAAAGACACCCATAAGAGAAGAGAAACATCCCTTTATGTTTTTATTTCTACTCCTCAAACAACTTGGCTACAGCAGATCTTCAAGGAGTAGTGCAAACGTGACAACCTTAAAACCCCAAAATGTAAACATACATATACCATATTTTTCGTTTCATAAGATGCACCGGACTATAAGACGCACACCAAATTTACAGATAAAAAATAAAAGGTAAAATAATAAATAAATATGGGGTCCGTTTTATAATCCAGTGGTGACTTGCCAAAGGGGGGTGGCCGAGGTGGTGGAGGGGGGTGGGGGTGGGGGAGTCACAGGAGGCAGGGGCGGTGCTAGAGCAGGTCGATGCTGCGGGCAGTGCAGAGGGGGGCCCAGATGCCACTGTGGCACTGTGCTGCTGAAGCGAGCACTGCTCTGTGTTGGGGCGGCCTGCGGTGCTCTGTGCTGGTGCTCACTGCGGGCGTAGAGGCACTGGTCATTCTGTTTCCAAAGAGCTTTATTGAAATTTTTACATGAAAAATAAACATCTTACTTAGGATAGAGTGGGGAAGGGAGGGGAGGAAGGAAAGAAAGCTTGAAGATCGCCTTTATGCAAGATAGTAGTGGCGGGAGGGACAAGGAAGGAGTGAAAAAGGTTATATGTGGGAACGGAAAGAAGGGAGGGAGAACAGATTAATCTCTAATGACACTGGCCATACTGAAGATGTCAACGGTGCGGGCTTCAAAGAAATGGTGGTCGGAATCCGTATATGCGCAGATGAGAGCTTGAGCCGATAGCTCTATGTGCACACGCGCCCACTCTGGGCGCCATTATTTGAAGAATTTACCGCCAACCTCTTCAGAATGGGCCGTACCTCACCACCCGCCCGTCGCACAGAGCAGCACCCACAGCACAGCATTATCCTGCCTCCTGTGACACCTCTCCACCACCCCGCAGTAGGCAACATTTGGATTTTAAGACCCAACCCTCATTTTCCTCCCACATTTTTGGGACAAAAAGTGCATCTTATAATCAAAAAAATTCGGTACATCATAGAGTACAAATACTTTTAAACAAGTTGAGCCATGGGAAACTGTTCACACTTTCACTAATCTTATAAGGAACCCTTGTAAATTGCAAATCCCGGAATCTACAACATTCGAAGGACAATCAACATACATCAAATGCAAAAAAGGTTAGTTTTTTTTAATTGTTCAGTCTTCGGACACTTCTACCATTGATCAAATCACATCTTGTCTTGAGAGCAGGTCTTGTGCTCTAAGTTGCTCACACGCTGTACAAGTTTCCAGAATTTCCAGGTTTTTGACCTCGTCTCGGTACAGACGCCACCATGAACCGTATTAAAACCATTATACACACAGACATAATTACTTCCCACATGGGTGTCATTTTATGCCATTTACATTCACAGGAATACTTTCATACAATTATTTTAAAAACTACCAAATCTACCAGATGACTGAACAGCTATGAAAAAAAAATATCCATTTAAGGACAAACTCTTGAAGATTAAGTAATGCTGTTTCCTTGTTTCCTCCCCAGAAAAAAATGTATTGGAATGCAATTTTTATATTTCACAGTTCACCGAGGGCTCAGCAAGCTTTCTTTCCCCTGCTTCAATGGTGCTCCTTTTAATTTTATCCTCCTTAGTCCTAGTAATTAAAAGTGATCAGCAGTGGCTTCCCAAAGGATTTAAGACAAGTGACCCCCCTCCCTAGAATTGTGCTTTTCAGGGAAAAAAAAGAGCAGAAAGAGGATTCAGAGTTTCATTTCACAGGGACAAGAATATGATGGATTTTCAATCCCCAACTTTATCCAATTGTTCCTTGGACAGCCTTTATGCCTTAAGAAAGCTATATAAAATGGACCCCGGTGGGGGGTGCTTTTGTACTTCCCGCTAATGCCATCGAGTGACAACTTTGATATGGATCTTGAAAGGGAAATCTTAATATCGTGATTAATCTACGTCTTTTTGAGAATACACAGAAGACTATCTATATTGTTTGGCGATAACGATAAAATAATGCTTAATACATAGTAAAATAACGAAAGAGAAAAAAAAAGATAAAAAGTATAAAAATAAACAATCTTGTAAGACTTGTTTCATTAACACTAAAGTAAAAATACATGTAAAATACAATACTACAAAGTATTGAATTAATTTAAATATAATTAAATTTGCATTTTTTTTTCAAAGAAAATAAAAGGTAATTACCAAATTTTGTAGTATAAACAAAAACTAAATGGAAGCAGCAACCTAATTGCCATGAGCTGAAACAGTTTTCCTATATATGTCTAAAAATTATTTAAAGTAAAAATAATCATAAAAAGTAAAAATAAGCTAAAAATATAGTAGTAATAATAATAATAATAAAAAAATAAATAATAAAAACAAAAAAATAATTAAAACAAAAACAATAATTAATAATTATAATTATAATAATAATTCCTCTTAAGCAAAATTATGTTTGAAAGGAACGTTCTACCTAGAACAATTTCACTTGAATTAAAACTTTCACATATAACACGGTGGCATAAAAAAGGTTATTACATAAAATAGCAAACAAAACATAAAAAACACTTTACTTTGGTGCACAATGTGATCATTCTAAAAACACAAAACAAAAAAAAAATATTTTTTTTAATTTGTATGTTCGAGACATTGTGAAACCGAAATTCATACCATTTCCTAACTGAAGAAAGTTTTCTCCCCCCCTCATTTCCTGAAATTTTATGAAAATTGACAGGTCTGTTCCCAAGATGCCGGTTTGAGATTTGGAAATCAAACTGTTTTCAATTTATATATTTTCACCCATCATATGCCTTTTGGGTTGTTCAAGTTTAATAAAAACAGCTTCAGCTAGTACAAAAAGTGAATAAAAATGTTGATCATTAGATAACTACATACGTACAGGTATCTGGGGAGAAAATTTAGAAATAAAAATGGAATAAAAACGCCTAAAAAGCAAATATGAAACAAAAAAAATTTAAGTTAAATCAAACTAAAAGTTAGGTTAAAAATGACAACAGAAATCTCAAGATTTATAAATATATATTATATATATTAGATTATATATTAGATTATATATATATGTATATATAAAAAATATAAAAATTAGAAATAAAGGCAACAAGCAAGTTTCTGCCAAAATAATAAAAGTGAATTCATGCTTCACAATCATTAAAAAGGTTGGATAGGGCTTGAGTACTACAATTAAAAAAAAAAAAAAAAAAAAAAAAATAGTTGACCTTTCTTACAATTTGATGGGAGAAGTGTTTAACTGGCAACACAGTGAAAAATGAAGAACAAACTTCAGCTTCTAACATTCCAGATGTTTATTAAAAAAAAAATGAATATTCTCCGAGGTCTCTTCCCACCTCTCCTTACCCTGTTTTAATGATCCCATTCAAGCTCTTTCCTACCTATATCTATATCTACTTCTTCCTTTTCCTTCTTCTCTTGGTTGCTTGGATATACCTCCACCTGTCGGGTTATACCTCCATATATGACTTATTCTGTATCCGATTGTGACTAATGTTTCATCTTTATTGTGGTTACTTTTTCTTATGTAAACTCAATAAAACACTAAAATTGAAAGAAAAAAAAATGGATATTAAAATCATGATGAAAGCAATGCGTTTCAAACCCTGCAATGCGTCTGCGTCCTTTTACAAGCTGAGCTTGAAAACGACGCATTGCAGCATTTGAAACGCGTTGCTTTCATCATGATTTTAATATCCATTTTTTTTTTATAAACTTTTGGAATTTTAAAAGCTGGAATTTTTTCTTCATTTCTGGATATCCACGTTTGGTTCAACGGACATTCCTTGCTTTGAGTCGGTGGGTGAGCAGGATTTTCAATTCCTTTTTCCAATTCTAGCGTCAAAGTGAAAAATGTATTCCAATAAACCAATATTCAATAATTAAATAAAAAGCTATTGATAAGGTGCATCAAAATATCACCTTAAAAGATGCAGTCACACGGATGTTTTTGCACGGCAGTTGCGTCTATCTTTTTTTTTTTTAATTTTACTATAATGACCTTTTTTTTCGGCTGTGATAATTTTGAAGGAGAAAATGATATATACTATATATGTGTATATTAAAAATATATAAAACATTATATATATATATATAAGATATATACTATATATGTGTATATTAAAAATATATAAAACATTATATATATATATAAGATATATACTATATATGTGTATATTAAAAATATAATATATATATATATTTTTTTTTTTTTTCTTTTTCATTGGAACATTTTTTTTGCGGAAGAAGGAAGTAGAAGTTCTTTGAAGGGTTTATTGTAAGAAGCATGCCCACCTCACTGATGATTACGGCCTAGATAGGAACCTACTATCTATATGAAAGACTAATATTAGTTTTTTTACATTCTACGTTTAGTGCATCTTTAAGAAAAGACACTAACAAAGGACAGTAGAAAAGTGCTGGAAACACTACAAGTCACTGACTATTGTAATATATCAAAGCGTGCTGTGTTTTACAAAGGAAGATATTAATGCCGGCAGTGGCCCATAACAATAATAATTCATTGATACTGATGGACAGTGAAAGTATCCGAGAAATGAAACATATAATTCTTCCTGAGGCTGATTATAGCCCAGACTTAAAAAAAAATTGTCTATGGTATGTTCCGATTACATAGTGTATGGGAACAAAAAATTGACTGCTGCCCCCCTCCCCTTTTCATCACCAGACAGGAAGCAAGGCACTGTTATTAGCTATTCAGAGAGAAAGAGATTTCGATGCCTGTCCAGAGGCGAGGATTACCGAAATGTACCCATTCACTTGCTTCTGAGCAGAGGATAGAAAGAAAAAAAAAAAAACAGAAAAATAAAACTACAAGTCCCCTTTCAAAGGCAGGACAGGAGAAGTTTTCCCCAGCGAGATAGGGCGGCTGTAGTTTGAGAAAATTGGATTTGTGAGGAAACACTGGAACTGTTTAGCAGCTCCTTTCATATTGGGTCTTAAAAAAAAAACAACCCAAAAAAACAAAAACTTTTGCCTTTCCAATGCCGGCTGACAATATAAGCAGACAGGCCTGCAGAAGGTCACACCTGCTCATTTCACCAGGGATGCCCTAAACTTATGCCACACAAAAGAAAAAGGGGGAGGACAAAAAAAAAATAAATAAATCAGGCTTTCTGGTAAAATAGAGGGGGGGAAGTAAAATCTTGCTCAAATACGTCCCATCTGCTCAGATTAAATCAATGATTACTCTGGGGGCTACGTGTATGTTTTCAGTCAAAGGTTTGTGATGGTGATCGGGTGGAGGCTGGCAGGTGGGAGCTTTGCATAACTAGCAGGTGAGCCCGCCCAATAACAACTCCTGGAAGGACTCAAGATTAGCGCCAAGAAAAGAAAATAATGTTATCCAATCAGAGGTTTACTCTATACTCAAATATGTCTCATTAAGGATCTCATTGGTTCCAAGATAAAACTACAACTTGAAGAGTGCAGGACTTTATTTTATAGTCTCGCATCCATTTAGTAATGCACATGTTGATAAGATGGATGGGTTGGTTATGTAGCGCCCCTGAACCCATCAGGGCACTACAAGGTACTGCATCCCGCCAAAGATACAGGGCCTACCCCCAGGGACCTGGAAGACCAGTGTCGGTAACAGCAAAACACATTGTAATCTCAGTTTTCCCCCATCCACATTGACTGGTGAGAGACTAGACTTGAACACAATGGATGGCCACCCAGGGGTGGAGTCGATCCAGTGCACTAGACAACGACCAGGTGGGAGGGGACGAAAAAACCGTTGGAGTTAGTAAGTGGAAATGAGAGAAGGATGACACTGCTTGACATGGGAGTGTAACGGAGACCTGAGGGCCCAAGTGTGTGGCTGCCGGAGTACGGCAAAGTAGACCCGGATCCATAGCACCGACGGGGCACAGAGCCCTAGGTCAGGCAAACGCTCCAGGCAGACCGGATAAAAATCTGCACAGTGAGTGGACCATCCAGGACCTCGCTGACCTTAGAAGTCTGGGGGCACCAGCAGTAAATGGAGAATTAGGGACCGGAATGGAACACCGACTCTATAGGGTTCACACTACCCACCGTACGGACCAGAGATTGAGAGACAAACAGGAGGGCACCCCATGACGCTCCAAGGCACGTGGAAGCACCAACTTGAGAAAGGTGCAGGGGAAAGAAGCCACCAGGTCACCAACCAGCACTGGGACTAAGGGAACCAGAGGTGAATACCAGCCTTCCTCCGGGTACCAGTTAGCAGCTACTGTGAGTAAAGGGAACTGGTAAACAGTAACCCCTCGTGTGGCCTACCCTTCTTTCCGCGCCTAACTCCATCACCTAACCCCCTGGGGCCCCGGGTCTACTTGTGGAGAGCCCAACATCCAGGCTGCCATCTCATCAGCCAAAGCAGAGAGACTGTGCAGCGGCAGTTCCATCACCATAACCGCAACCCGCAAGTGGCGCCACGACAAACTTTATTGAACATTGCCTTGTATATAAACCCCTTTTTAAAAGCGACCCCCAGGGACACTGAACCGGGCAACGGCCACCAAGTGACACATCCCAGTAGTACACTGCCCGGGACAGAGTACCCCATAGCCCTGGGCGGAACAGTTATAAATAAAAGGGTTTACAGGATTAAAAAAAAATCATGGACTCAGGGGTTGAACTCAATCTGAAGCCTCAGAAGACCAAAAAAGGTTCCTCTAAACTTGTAATAGGTGGGGCCCCTGAGGGAGACTTTGCATGGGGCCCACGCATTTCAAATTACTCAGCTGATGTGGAGGAAAGCGGTCATGTTTTTGCTGTATAATCCCTTGATGTTATGTGAAATCATTTCACAATCTTAGTGACCACCTTTCCATGAAGACAGTCCACTAAAAATTGGGGCTTTTCACTTTAAGAGTGGTCCCCTAAAAGATTGCATACTTGTAAGACTACAAGCTCAAATTCAACTACCCTCAGTTGAGCACTGGCTCTTCATTGCTGCTTTGGTTTCTCTGTTTTGGCTGCCTTGTGACATGACAGCACACATCACCACTGCAGTCAATCAAGAGTTCAGTAACTCGGGCTGTTTGCATCAACACAGCCGACAGTGATTGGCTGCAGAGGTTTTGTGCTCTGATGATGTGACATCACCGACCTGGGGAGGGCAAGTATTACCTGCGTTTGTTGTCTTACTAGTATGCAGTTCATTGTGGACCACTTTTCTTAAATGAAAAACCCCTTTAGAGGGTTTGGTATTGCAGTTCAGCCATAATTACAGAATAATTTAATGACTATACATGGTGTCGCTTCTAAGCAAAAAAAAAAAAAGTAGCCCATTTTCCCTAATCCTTGCCCAATATGAAAAATCTGGGAGGACGTAGCTGCTAGGGAAATACTGCCTGGTAACCAAACTGAGCACTGTGGTTGTTGGGCAGCTCCCTAGCAACCAGGCAGGACTGGCACTATGCAGACCAGAAAAAAGCAGTTTGGCAACAATTAATCCATATAATTCTCTATCCCAACCAACGTTATTAGCCAGATTTTTCTAAAAGTCAAATTAGGAGAAGAATTTTTTATTAGTATTTTTTCTTCTTTTTAAAAAGGTTGCCTTACAGAAAAAAGTCCTGCCAATATACTATATTATGGTATGTAGGTGAAATATAATACAATAGGACCCTAAGGGTGACAAAGAGCCATGCACGGCATCGGTTGGAGGAATCCGTTAAAGGGTTGGGCCCATCTCCAAGATTTTCTCCCAATATGTAGTATGTGGAATAATAATAATATTAGCAAATACCTTGTAGTATACAGTTCGGTCCAGAAATATTTGGACAGTGAGACAATTTTCGCGAGTTGGGCTCTGCATGCCACCACATTGGATTTGAAATGAAACCTCTACAACAGAATTCAAGTGCAGATTGTAACGTTTAATTTGAAGGTTTGAACAAAAATATCTGATAGAAATTGTAGGAATTGTCACATTTCTTTACAAACACTCCACATTTTAGGAGGTCAAAAGTAATTGGACAAATAAACCAAACCCAAAAAAAATATTTTTATTTTCAATATTTTGTTGCGAATCCTTTGGAGGCAATCACTGCCTTAAGTCTGGAACCCATGGACATCACCAAACGCTGGGTTTCCTCCTTCTTAATGCTTTGCCAGGCCTTTACAGCCGCAGCCTTCAGGTCTTGCTTGTTTGTGGGTCTTTCCGTCTTAAGTCTGGATTTGAGCAAGTGAAATGCATGCTCAATTGGGTTAAGATCTGGTGATTGACTTGGCCATTGCAGAATGTTCCACTTTTTTGCACTCATGAACTCCTGGGTAGCTTTGACTGTATGCTTGGGGTCATTGTCCATCTGTACTATGAAGCGCCGTCCGATCAACTTTGCGGCATTTGGCTGAATCTGGGCTGAAAGTATATCCCGGTACACTTCAGAATTCATCCGGCTACTCTTGTGTGCTGTTATGTCATCAATAAACACAAGTGACCCAGTGCCATTGAAAGCCATGCATGCCCATGCCATCACGTTGCCTCCACCATGTTTTACAGAGGATGTGGTGTGCCTTGGATCATGTGCCGTTCCCTTTCTTCTCCAAACTTTTTTCTTCCCATCATTCTGGTACAGGTTGATCTTTGTCTCATCTGTCCATAGAATACTTTTCCAGAACTGAGCTGGCTTCATGAGGTGTTTTTCAGCAAATTTAACTCTGGCCTGTCTATTTTTGGAATTGATGAATGGTTTGCATCTAGAAGTGAACCCTTTGTATTTACTTTCATGGAGTCTTCTCTTTACTGTTAACTTAGAGACAGATACACCTACTTCACTGAGAGTGTTCTGGACTTCAGTTGATGTTGTGAACGGGTTCTTCTTCACCAAAGAAAGTATGCGGCGATCATCCACCACTGTTGTCATCCGTGGACGCCCAGGCCTTTTTGAGTTCCCAAGCTCACCAGTCAATTCCTTTTTTCTCAGAATGTACCAGACTGTTGATTTTGCTACTCCAAGCATGTCTGCTATCTCTCTGATGGATTTTTTCTTTTTTTTCAGCCTCAGGATGTTCTGCTTCACCTCAATTGAGAGTTCCTTAGACCGCATGTTGTCTGGTCACAGCAACAGCTTCCAAATGCAAAACCACACACCTGTAATCAACCCCAGACCTTTTAACTACTTCATTGATTACAGGTTAACGAGGGAGACGCCTTCAGAGTTAATTGCAGCCCTTAGGCTATGTGCGCACTAGAGCTTTTTACCCGCGGATTTACCCGCGGAAATTTCTTGAGAAATGTCTGCAATCTTTGTGCAGACATTTCCCAGCAATTTCTATGAAAAAAAAAAAAAGCTGTGCGCACTTGTGCGGATTTTTCTAACTTTCTTGAGAAAATGAACATGTCCATTATTTCCGCAGGTACCCTGCGGATTTCTGCAGTACAGCCTGCAAAAATCCGCAGGGAACCACCCGCGGGAAAATCGCGGCAAATCCGCGTCAAATCCGCATGCGGATTTGGTGCGGATTTTTTCCGGAGGTCCGGAAATCTTTCACTCCCAGAAGTTTCTCGAGAAATTTTCTTGAGAAACTTCACATCTCTAGTGCGCACATAGCCTTAGAGTCCATTGTCCAATTACTTTTGGTCCCTTGAAAAAGAGGAGGCTATGCATTACAGAGCTATGATTCCTAAACCCTTTCTCCGATTTGGATGTGAAAACTCTCATATTGCAGCTGGGAGTGTGCACTCTCAGCCCATATTATATATATAATTGTATTTCTGAACATGTTTTTGTAACCAGCTAAAATAACAAAACTTGTGTCACTGTCCAAATATTTCTGGACCTAACTGTAGTTCTCCTGATATAGCCATGTCTCTTACCTCATGTGCAGGGCATTGCAGTAGCTTAGGTATCCATGTTTACAGCCGCAAGCAACTAATTGTCACTATATGGATATGTGCACACGAACAGGACCCGCTGCGTCCTGGACACGGCGAGCATTGACCTGCGGGGCCGTGAGTCTCCTCCGCAGGAGACCGCAGCTGCCTGTGCCCACAATCCGGGTTCAGGCAGCTGCGGTCTCTCGTAGTGTTCTCCATGCAGAGAACACTCGCGTCTCCATAATAATTGACATGCTGCAGCTCGGGAAGCTGGAACGCAGGTCAGTTTTCGCTGCGGGAAAAACAAGCACAGTGGTTATGTGATTTCTAGCAATCCCATCTAACATGCTTGTACTGTACAACGCAGCATTTTGAACCCTGATCGTGGGCATGCAGCCTATCAGTGGGACATGACCATGGATACCTAGGCTGCAATGCCCTGCACATGAGGTAAGAGACATGGCTATATCTGGAGAACTATACTACATTTCTAATTGTGAGTATTTTCCAAAATTATTATTATAACTGCTAATACATATTGGGATAGGATCTTGGAGATGGGAATACTCCCTTAATGTTTACGTCAAGTCAAATCCATTAAAATAAGCATCAGAAGCCATAACAACAGTAAGCTACCACATACATACAGGAGAGCGGACTGGGGGATTTACAAATATTGAGACATTAAATGGTTTATAATTAAATAGGAAGAAAAACGGCAAAATGTGTAGAAAACCTCATCTCGGAGATAGACTGCCTGATGACTTAATTCAGCTTCAAGGACAATGTCCGACCTGACAAGGCGCTCACATGTGAGGTGGACATGGAGGGATGGAGTCCATCACCTGGGCTTACATGTACGGCCCCTCGCAGCTTGTCTGGCTGCTCTTTTGTGGCAAGCGAGAGGTTATATGCTCTCTGGCTCCTTAGAGCCAGCCTGACAAATATGCTGCCAGTCATGCACATGTATCAAGCCTGAAAGCCAGTCTGAGCCTAAAAGTAGCCAGTCACACTGGCACCTAGTCATGCAGAAGGAGATAGATTTGTCATGACAGGCTCATTATTCAATGTAAAGAAACAGTTTAGCTACCCTTAATCCGGTACAAATACATCTTTCTCCTAAAGGTCTATTGCTGGAAGGAACCTGTAGAAATAAACAGGAGTGTCAGATGGTTGGAAAGGAAGATTTCACACAAAATGGCCACACAATAGTCCTCTGGGATCATTCTTGGGTATTATTGTCTGATCCGACAGCTCAAAAATACACAGATTTTCCCGCTAGTGCTCAGTCCAAGTAAAACAAGGAATTAGACTAACATAAGAAGGGAACCTTAGGAAGCCGCGATCTTTACACTGCGAAACGTTAAAATTGCAATACCAAGAAGGAAAAGTTGTGGACTTATGAAAATCACAGGGTCGATAGATATGCTAATGATTTGCAAATGATGAAAAAAATAATATGCCAATTTTCAAAACCTCTTAATTTATTTAGGATTGAGTATGAAATATGCATGCAGAAATCCTGGCACTTGCATGCGTCGGCTGCTATCAATGAGGCAAATAATTGTTGTCTGAGGAACGTTTTGTTGTGCTGAATGCACTTGGACAAATCTTCAAGATCCGCTGCTGGCAGCTCCCTTTGCACATGTCAATCAATGGACATCCCAGATTTGCTTGATGGGGACAAGTCCAGAGATGCTGCAGGCCATGGCAGCACGTTTAGACTCACAGCAGCACCAACAACATATGACCTGGCACTATCATATTGAAAACTGACTCCTGAGACACTTCCATGCTCCCTTGTGAAAGCCTCTTCATGGTCTTACCCACAGTCTCTAGACCAATCTTCAGCTCCTATTGTGTCCAAGGCCAACGCAGGACTCATCGTGAAATAAAATAGACCTTCATTCCAGCCTCCACCATTGGTGTCTTGCTTCGCTCTGACAGCCTTTGTGGTAATGAGAGGTCAATTGTGCACCTTCATCTGGATGTCTGGCTGGTTGTCAAATGTCGTGCAAACACCTTCTAATGGTTTGTGTAGACACTTGACGCTTTAGGCTGGTATGTGACATCCAATTTTACTTTCAGTACAAAAAGGATCACTACGTACCATTCCTTTAAATCTAAGGAGACACATGGGCAATGCCATGAAGAGACCTTCACGAGAGAAAGACACACCAGTCCTACTCCCGGGATTATGGTATGCAGTGGCATAATGTACAATAGCTGAACCCCTCTAGCCATTCATTTATTAACAGCTCAGCATTACTTTGATTTTCATGTGGTACTGCCTTTTCTTCAGTGTCCCAATAGTTGTTTTTGGTTTTTTTTTTTCAACCCAACAATGCCAGGAGGCCACGTTATTCGTGCTACTGTAAGCAATCTGCTTGGCCTAAATGTGCTACCATGGCCTGCAGAGTCTCCAGACTTGTCTCCTATTGAGCAGATCAGGAATGTCGAACACCCAGTAATCAATAACTTATCCTGTGGACAGAGAATAACTTGCAGTTCTGGGAATAAACCTTTAAAACTATGAGACTTGCAGTTTTTTTTTCAATAGAAATCCTAAAGATAGAATCCCTAAATAATATATAGAGTGCCACCTACATGAAGATACCGGACTTAAAAACACAATTTTATTGTTAAAGAGAACTAGACAGCTGTTGCATGCTGCCCGATCCATGTTCATTATATAGTGTGTCCACCCATATCCTGTCCACGGCCATTAACATGAGAACGGCAGCAGCTATAGGCATAGAAGTGGTGTCTAGGTATAGTAAAGTAGCCATGCGCTACGCAATGAAACCACCTATCGGAGTTAGCATTTTTATCTCGAAAACAGAACGAGAGAGAAAAAAACGTGAATTGCAAAGTTGTAGGGCATCATCAATTCAATGCAAATCAACACCTTGCATACAGAAATGCTATGATTAGAACATGTAAAACTCACAAGGCTGCGGACGTAAAGCGATACCTCTTGGAGACCTTCCTGCAAGTCATTGGGTATGGTGGCTGCGTGGAGTGGCCTCCACACTCACCTGACCTGGTCCCATTGGCCTTCTGTGAGGTCACATCAAACAGCAGGTGTATGCGACCCCTCCACCAACATTGCAGGACCTACGACGACGTATCACAGATGCTTGTGCAAACGTGTCACCTACCAAATTGTACAACGTGCAGAAAGATACAGTATGCTGTCCAGAGTCTAGATGTCCATTGCAGCTGACGGTGGCCCCTTTGACCATCAAAGTTAAATGAGCGCCATATGCGTGACCAGCATTCAATGGCTTTTTTTTGGGGGGGGGGGTTTCATGGATTTCATATCATAGCATTTCTGTATGCACGGTGTCGATTCGTATTGAATTGATGCTCTACAGTTTTTTTAAATCATTTTTTTTTCTATCTCGTTCAGTTTTCAAGACAACTCCGTTGTTTTCCACCAGGTGGCGCTATAGGTTTTTTTTGTGTAGCGCATGGCTACTTTACTATACCTAGACATCACTTCTATTCCTATAGCTGCCGCCGTTCTCAAGTTAATGGCGGTGGACAGGATATGGGTGGACATACTGTATATAAGGGACTGGATGGATGATTTCCGGCAGGTATGTTTGACATTACACAGAAAAAATACTTTAAAAGCAGTGGAGGACCGAGCTGCAAGGGAGACTAGCTGGACAGGCGAGTCTCTGGCAGCTTCTTCCCGCCCGCTGCCCTTGAGTGACAGGTCTCTCCCTGCATGCATGTATAGTAGCAAGAGAAGATTGGTACTCACATATATGGTTTACCTTTTCTTTAAAGTGTATTTCATTTTTCCAAATTATCAGTTACAAATATGATGCATTTTGTCTTGCACCGCAAGCCTTTCTCCCATAATATATATACTATTTGAGAAAGGCTTGAGGATGCAAGCTGAAACATCACGCAAGCCTTCGGGAATGTGAGCCCAGTCACTGCTGGAGCCGGCGGTGAGTATAGGCTTTATAATTTTACCTGGGGAAACGTGGAATCAGAAGTTGTTGTCCTAGTAGTGGACAACCCCTTTAATTTCATGTAATCAGGTGTAAAACACTAGTACGGGTGACCTGTCATTAGATCAAAAGTTGGCAGCGTTTGTTTTTTGTATTCCCGCTGCTCCAGGGAGTAAGCAGGTTTTTCCTTATTTCCCAAATGGTTACAGAGAAATGGGCTCTTTTATTCTGCGGTAGATTCTATGTACTATAACAAGGGGGTGGCACTTACATGGTAATAATGCAGAGCAGCCTAAAGACTCGCCTCAGAGGATCCCGAGAACCACACCCACTTAGAAAATACCAAAAAATCAGTACTAAATTAAAAGGTCCATATGAAACCGTATGGCAGGTTAAAAAAAAAAAATCAAAACAAAAAAAGCACCAAACTCAGCAGCACAGCAGGAATAAAATAAAAGGAAAATCTGGCCTCTTAACCTGGCAACAGGACCTCTATAATATTACATAGTTGATTGAATTACTGTCACATCAGTAATTGAGATGCTGGGGGTACTTGATGACTTTGGAAACAACACTACCTTACATAGGATACACATATGTGCTCAGTAGAACAAACATGTGGAGTTCATACTTAAGAGCCAATATTTGTCATACTATTATTATTAAAACAAACAATACAGTATAAGTATTATATGGTTATGCCCATCGTAGCATTTTGTGGCTAAGAAAAGTAAAAGTCCAGATCTGAGCGGGCCCGAAGTTCTCAGGGAACTCCGGCTAATGATCCGGAAACTCGGGAAATTTATAAAAAAAAAAAAAACAAACAAAAAACATTTAAAAGACAGAAGATAAGAATCAAGAAAACATGTTATACTCATCAAGTCTCTGGCATGGCTGTAACGGCTCCCACGTCTGCTCACTCTTCTACCGGGGCCGCTCATTATTGCTCCTCTGTAGTCACTGCATCCCCTGCCCACCGGCAGTCCTAGCGTCTGTGATTGGTTGCAGTCAGATGCGCCCCTAGACTGTGTGACAGTGTGACTGCTTACAATCACAGACCCTCTCTGCAGGTCCCTATTGTGGTGCAACGCTAGATAAATAAATAAAAAAATTGTCATAGGATCCCCACCTATTATGATACCCAGCTCAGATAAAAGCATACTGCTACAGGCTACAGCCCCCAGCCGTGTTCTTATCTTGGCTATGTATAAAGTAAAATAAGAAGAACTACGGTACATGTGGCTTTTTTAATTATTTAAATAAATAATTTAAAAAAAACAGTGTGAAGTCCCTCCAATTGATACCCAGTCATGATAAAGCTCAACACCTGGGGGCTGGTATTCTCAGGCTGGGGAGACCCGTGGTTATTGGCGCCCCCAAGCCTAAAAATAGCAGCCCGCACCTGCCCAGGAGTGTCACTTCCAAAAGATGTGATAATCCCAGAACTTTACTCGGCTCTACCCGATTTCCCTGGTGCTGTAGCAATCAGGGTAATAAAGGGTTAATAGCAGTCCACAACTGTCACTAGGCCCTAGATTAGTAATGGGAGGAGTCAATGAGAACCCCCTTTGCTAATCTGTAAGTGAAAAGAAATAAACACAAACAATACATATACAAAATAAAACACCCTCTTTCAACCATTTATTAACCCCCAAAACACCCAGGTCCGATGTAATTCACTCGAGGTCCCACAATAATTCCAGCTCTGCTACAGCTGAAGGGACAGCGCACGGCCATAGAACAATGACCGCTCACTGTGGGCTTCAGGCAGAGACTGAGCCGCGTGATGAGCAGTGACATCACTCAGGTTATTTGTGGTCACAGCTGGAGGTTCCTACGGTACCCCACCTGTGACCACAGCTAACCTGACCTCTGGTGACCTCCGTAAACTCACTGAGTTAACAGACCTGCATCTCCTGGCAGAAAACTGCATTTTTTGCCAAGAGATGCAGATTTGGTGCTGAAAATTTTACAGCATATTTCTGCATCCAATCTATAGCTCTCTAGCTCTCTTACAAAAAAAACCCACATCACTACCACATGCGGTATAACGCGGTAGTGATGCAATTTTTTTTATTTTATTTTTGCCAGGAGGTCTAGATTGGTTGTAGGAATATGGTGTAAAAGTGTCATCACCAAATTTGCATCTCTTGACCCAAAAATGCAAAAAAACAGTTTTGATACCGTTTTACTGCCGTTTTCTGCCAGGAGGTGCAAAGTTGGTGCAAAAATTTGGTGCAAACATTTCAGCACCAAATTTGCACCTACTGGCAGAAATCTGCACCGAAACTGTCAAAACATTGTTTTGCATTTTTGGGTTAAGAGATGCAAATTTGGTGATTAAATTTTGTACACCATATTCATGCACCCAATGTACACCAGGAAAAAAACGTGCATCAAAATTGCATTCGGTAGTGATGCGATTCTTTTTGCCAAGAGGTGCAGATTGGGTGCAGGAATATGGTGACAAAATTTCAGCGCCAAATCTGCATCACTTGTCAAAACACTTCCTGTTTTCTGCCAGGAGGTGCATGTCTGTGAGCTTAGATGTGAAGTCAGAGTTTACTAAGGTCACCTGAGGTCAGGTTACCTGCAATCATAGGTGGAGGAACATGGGAACTTCCAGCTGTGACCGCAAATAACCTGAGTGACGTCACCGCTGATCGCGCAGCTCAGTCTCTGCCTAAAGCCCACAGCAGGCACTTACATTCTACCGCTGTGCCTTCAGATGTAGAAAGAGCTTGAATCGTTGTGGGACCTCATGAGGATTACGTTGGATCTTGGTGTTTTGGGGGTTAATAAATTGGTGAAAGAAGCTGTTTTTTAGTATTTTATTTCATGTAAAGGATTTCTTGGGGTGTTTAGGTATTTATTTTTACTTACAGATTAGTGATGTGGGGGGTCTTGTAGATGCCTCCCATTACTAATCTAGAGTTTAGTAGCAGCTGTGAGCTGTTATAAACCAGTTATTAAACCGATTGCTATTTTAAGGCTGGGGGGCCCAATAACCAAGCATCTCCCCAGCCTGAGACTACCAGTTCCCAGCTATCGGCTTTATCATGGCTGGGTATCAAAATTGTGGGGGACCGCATGCTGTTTTTTTTTTCATTTATTTAAATTAAAAAAAAAAGCTGCATGCTGTTCCTCATTTCCATACACAGCCAGGAAAAGTGCACGGCTGGGAGCTGCAGCCTGTAGCCGTATGCTTTATCCGTGCTGGGTATCACAATATGGGGGGACCCTATGGCAATTTTTTTAAAACGTTATTTAGGTTTACACTACGATAGGGACCCGCAGAGAGGGTCTGTGATTGCAAGCAGTCAGACACTGTTGCACAGGCTGGGGGAGGGGGGGCGTCTGACTGCAACTAATCACAGATGCCAGGACTGCCGGTGGGTGGTGGAAGCAGTAAATATGGATGAGGCTAATGAGCCTCAGAAGTAGAGTGAGTGGCCCGGAAGCAGTTACAGCCATGCCAGAGACTCTGTAAATACAGCGCATTTGCTCTAATCCCCCTATCCCTTCTACCACCAATTTTAAGCATTGGATTCTGGTCCCCATAGACTTATCTCATATCATTGTTCATTGCACTTAAAACAGATTTTTTTTGCATCAAAATCCTTGTGAGGTGTGGTTGTTTTCTACTTATTTCAATTATACGTTTTTACCAAGCTAACCTAACCTCATCAAGGATGAAGCGAATGAGTAGATCACCCTCTTCGGAATGTTTGTGGTGTCACACCTGAATCGCAGATTTCTGGCACAAGGTTTGGGCTTGTCCAATTATGCTCTCCTTCTGGCAAAGTATAGTTACCTCTCTATCCTCACTGATATCTAGTGGAATGGGAATGAATCCTAAAAGAAGTTTATTTGGGCTACTGGAGGAGGAAATATGGAGTCATTATACCAAAATCTTTTTAAGAGAAACTTTATTTCTTGCTTGGAAATTAATAGCTACAGACAGGATGGATGGGTCATTCTCACCCAATGTTAAGGGCCTGGATTGATTCCGTAAACACAGTAATCACAAATGGGAAAGCAGTGTATCATATCAGAGAATGCCCTCAGACATTTGGTAAGGTATGGGACATATGGAACCCATCGGCAAAGACTGTCTTTCACAATTGAGTTATCATTTACATTACCAGTTAACCCTTCATGACCTATGACTTACCAGTATGTCTTATATCGTGTCTGCCCCTTAATGCGGGCTCACCGCAATTTTCGCACTTGTCGGCTGATCTAATCAGCAGATATGTGCAGATAACAGGTGAGGGTGGATTGAAGATCCATCAGTGCCTGTTAACTAGACAAATCAGGCTGTCATTCTCTAAAAGCTGGATTCAATATGCGCTGGCAGGGAGCATGCCATTCTCCGCCCCCATTGGCTGCGATGTGATCAAGGGGCACCGATGGGTTGTCATGAGAGCCGGGGGCCAGCTGATCACCCCTGTCACTGTCATGGTGAACTTCCTGTGAGTGCCGGAATTCACAGGAGATCAGCATTTCTGCTGTACAGAGCGGTGCTGATGTACTGCTCTGTACAGCAGAAGTGATTGGAATATATCAGCTTCAAGTATCATAATAGTACTAGTAAAAACAAAAGTGTAAAAAAAAAAAAATCTAAAAAACCTCTTAAAATCCTCCTTCCCCGCAAAAAAAAACAAAAAAAAAAACAAAACAAACCACACACAAAAAGTTCAAATCACCCCCCTTTTGCCTCATTTAAAAAAAATAATAAAAAAAAGAAACTCCAGATCTATCAAAACATAAAATAAATCATTCTGATCGCAATATTGCAATAAAATGTAATAGGAGATCAAACCAGAAGAATATTTTAAAAACTTCAGCTCAGGATGTAAAAAATGAGCCCTAACACAGCCACAGATGCCAAGAAATGAGCACTTCAATGAAAAGACCCCAAACTAAACATGTTTGGTATATACAAACTCTTATTGACTTGTGGAATAAGATTACCAGGTCAGTTTTACCATATAGTGAACATGGTAAATAAAAAAACACCAAAAACAATTGTGGAATTGCACTTTTTTTTTCAATTTCATAGCACTTGGATTTTTTTTTCCCATTTTCCAGTATGTGTGGCAGGATGAATGGTGTCATTCAAAAGTACAATTCGTCCTGCAAAAAAACAAGTCCTCATATGGCTAGATTAACGGAAAAAATAAAAAAAGTTATGGCTCTTGGAAGGAAGGGAGGAAAAAAACAAAAATGGAAATTTGCCGGCTGGCGAAACGGTAAAGGTTACATACAGTTTTCAGATTCAGGTGGGAATCATACAGTGGGCGGCAAAAGGTTTTATTATTAGATCTGAACAGTTTAAATTCTAAGCTTGTATTTCAGGTTTGATGACAGAAGAGTAACCTGTATATTGTTTCTATGCTTCTTCAAAACGTGGGTTTTAATTGACTTGCTAATATCGAACTATGTAATGATACGTAACTGAGCAGCTCCTTTACATACACATTTTGAAGAACAATGCACATTGTTGAACTTTTGCTTCTTTCAGAATACAAGTATTATTGTTTTTAAACAGGTGTCAATAAAAACATTTTAAAAAAATAATGTTATTTAAATCTAATCTATAGTCCAATCTTAGATTCACAGTCACGCAAATGTTCTATATTAATGATCAAATGGAAACATTTGTTCTAGCTTTTAAAAAACAAAAAAAATAAAAAAAAATATATTACAGAGATGCACATTACCTTATTTACTTAATTGGTAGTTTGCTCCCAAGCCTATACAGCTTGGAGTAGGACAACATGTGTACTAATTATCATGTGAACAAAATACTCATTTGTCTAATATCTCTGCACACATATATATATATATATATATATATATATATATATATTTATTTTATATATATTAGTGCATGTCAGAATCATGACTGTAGAAAAATCAAAACACAAATACGGTATACACTACAATTACCGCTTTTAAATCGTGGGGTTAAAGCATCTGAGCACAGTATAACTTCCAAATCTGTCTCTCTTAGGCCTAAGACACACGGCATGAAAATCGGACCGCGTGGGATGCGATAAAACATCGCATTCCACTCGGACCAATATTAGCCTATGTGCCCGCGCACATGAGCAATTTTTTTCTGGGCCCCAATCGGACCGAGAAAACAATCGCAGCATTCAGCATGCTGCGACTGTAATGCAAGACTTTCTCTCGCACCCATTCAAGTCTATGGGCGAGAGAAAGATCGCATTGCATTCGCAGTACACCGGTGTACCGCGAGTGCAGGGCGAGAATGGCAATAGCTGGCAACGGAGGAGAGATGGAGATAAATCCCTCCCTCCTTTCCTCAGCTGAGGTCCGATCGCCTGATCGGACCTCAGTCGCAGTGACACTCGCATAACACTCGGCTCCCGCTGTGCTGCCAGCATGAGCCGAGTGTCATGTGAGGATCGCATTAGTCCCCCGTGTGGTCCCGGCCTTACAGAACGTCAGTGGCTGCCCCTCTTTTGTAAAAGGCGAATTAGTCAGAACAATCCACTCCCACTTCCCAACCCCCCACCCCACAATCTGTTATATGGTCATGTTGATCCCTAGAAGATGATGTTATCTGTAACTTTACTGATGAAATCGGTTGTTCTCTGATTGAGAAATTGCTTGAGAAATTGCTGTTTTAATTAAAGGGGGTTTTTGGTACTATTTTTTTTTCTTACAATGTGCCTGGCCTGAGCATTAACAAACAGGTAGTTCCAAACTACTCACCTGATGCGACCGGCGCCGATCTCCGCTGACATAGATTGGTCACAGACCGCTAATGCTGGCAACTAAGCAACTTCTGCTGAGGTTATATTAATAGAGTGGTGGTATTTTCTCCACTCTGCTCCCCGCTGCCTATATGTGGGAAGCCGGCTGTCAAACAGCAAGACATCAGCAGTCACACCCCGTCGACAGAGCAGCCCGAAAAAAGAAGAGCTGTTCTGCTGATGTGGAGCAGCTGAACCACAGGCAGGAGCGGTCCGTGATCGCTCTGTGTCAACTCTGGGCATAACATTCAGAAAGAAAAAACAAAAAGACCAGCTCACCTGTATCCAAGTGCACGGACAATCACCTCCAAGGATCCAAATAGAAAAAAAAGTAGTAGGTCCAGCACATATAAAAAACTCGTCTTTCATTCCAACATCATAAAAAAATTTGTTCACATACAGAACATACCTCATACAGTGGTTATGACTAAGAGGTTATCCTCGAAACGCGTTAATCTGGACTATACCGAACTGTTGATAACCATCTCTGTATGTGTACAAACTTTTTTATGATGTTGGAATAAAAGACGAGTTTTTTGTGTGCTGGACCTTTTTTCTATTTTGATAACATGCAAAAAGTTGCCTTAGGCAGCAACTACCCGTGAGCTTTTTTTTTTTATTTCTATATGCTTAAAAACTAGCGTCTAACTCGACAACCCCTTTAAAAAGTAAATGAGGATTAAGAGCTCTGGGCAATTAATTAAATTGTTTGAAACTAAAAACAAAAAGAAAAAAACATCCACAGACAGCTGATGGGTAAGTTTTAAGTAAACACCATGGTAGAAAAGTGGTTTTGTACTAGAATATATGGTATCTGTAAAAACCACTTACGTGCTGACATACTGTAAGCGTGGAAGGAGACTGGGACTGATGAGAATACAGGAGAGATGAGCGGACTCGTGGAAGTTCGGTTCAGCCAGACCTTATCTAAAGTTCGATTTGGGATCCGGACTTCACCCAAATTTCATTGGAAGTCACGGATTGGTTCTCTGCCCACATACAGCCAGCCAAAAACAGAGCACATGCAGAAGAAGGGGGCAATTTTTTTTATTTTTTTTTGGTGCACACTACATCGAATAACGCTTTTGTCACCCCCAGTGCAAGCCATTAAAAGGGAACCTGTCAGGTGCAATATGCACCTAGAACCACGAGCAGTTCTGGGTGTATATTACTAATCCCTGCCTAACCGTCCCTGTATACACTAGCATAGATAAAGAGATCTCTAGAAAAAGTATTTCTATTATCATATTCTAATGAGCGCAGGGACTAGTCACAAGGGCATTAGTTTTCGCGCTCTTTCCGCCCTCTTAGCATGTTAGCCGGCCCCAGTGGCTT